>NW_026732991.1:5000-139184 GCF_028476545.2 Physella acuta | reverse complement strand
ATTCTCAGTGCCCACACTTTTATGTTAAACTTTTGATGTCATTATTGTACCATAGTTTTGGTGCCCCTACTTTTATGTTTTACTTTTTATGACTCTTAGGGGGCGCTATACGGGGTAGACAAAAAAGTAAAGCTCAAATCAGAGCTGCATTACAGAGTTACACTGTCGGAGTTTTAAAAAAAATATAGACTGGTACTTGTCTTTACAGACTGATTCAACGGTTTCTACTGTGGAGTGGGGGGGGGGGGGGGGAAGGGGTACTTTTTTTGCAATGCGAATAACTATATACAAAAAGGGGGGGGTGGGGGCGGGGGGGCAAGATGGATATTTCGCTCCGAGCGCCGGAATGGATTGCTACGCCTCTGTAGTTTGGTGCCCCTACTTTCATGTTAAACTTTTTATGATATTACTGTACCATTGTTTGGTGCCCCTACTTTCATGTTAAACTTTTGATGATATTACTGTACCATTGTTCAGAACACCCTCGGTAACACCAGCGTAGCACGGAACAAAACGCCGACCAAAGCCATTAGCGCGGACCGTGTATTTCTATAACTTGTTCTGCTCTAGTTCACGCTTACCACTGGCTGGCTCGAACGTTTACAGACATAAGTACGGTAGTTGTAGAGTTTCACACCTAGCCCAACGTTTACAGACATAAGTACGGTAGTTGTAGAGTTTCACACCTAGCCCAACGTTTACAGACATAAGTACGGTAGTTGTAGAGCTTCACACCTGGCACACATAGGACAAAGTGGTGCACAAGTAAACCAGTGCTGGTGCATTGATACGGGGGGAGGGGGGGGGGGGAAAATGATCTGTTATTGAGGTCACTTCCTGGTTCTCAAATAGTAGTTAAATGCCAGGGCCACATACTTGAAGCGATGTAGATACATAAGTCGGTTAGTTTAGTCCGACCTTGCCTGCCCTAGTAGTATAATAATAGAGAGTATATCGTATGAATGTATTCTAGTTTCTATAGACAAGACCCACGCCCTGCTATGGACTAGGCCTATATTACTCTTCGTTTTTTTTTTTTACTTTCTCGTATATACGAAGTATAGAGAAAGTCTTGTAAACGTGCAAAAAAAATTGAGATTTTTACAAATCTCGACGTTTTACACCTCACTGATAAGGAAAAACATAATTTTGCAAGCTTGTCCGTATGTCTGTGTGTATGTGTGTCTGTAAACATGATAACTTGAGTACCGTTACAGCTAGGTTGATGAAATTTCATATATAAGTATTTTATTAAAATCGTAGATCCGCATCAACTTTTGAGCGATTTCCGATAACCGGAATTGGTACTTTTTTCTTTGAATTTTTCAAAAGCCTATAACTTGAGTACTATTTCAGATAGATAAATGAAATTTTACATCTAAGTAAAAGATCTAATTTTCTACCTTCTGTCAAATTTTGAGTAATTTTCCTTGACCGGAAGTAGTAATTTACGCTATTTTCGATTTCTCAAAAAGAATGTAAATTAATAAAGTACTAATAGTATTGCGCACTATAATGCACATTTTATTTGGCGTTCACTTGGTGTGCAATTCTTTTTCCACGAGATTTTATTCTATTTAAAAAAATTCAAGTATTCAAAATGGATTAAAAATCGTGTCTATATCCCGAGTTCCCATCCCCTGTTGTTTTATATAAGAATATTCGAGAAAGTTTAGGGGAGATCACTCCCGGTTTATTTAAATTTTATTTCTACCAAGATGACAAAGTCTAAGTGTCAAATACGAACAAATATTTTTTAATCGTACTAGAACCAAGTTTTACAGCTGTTTTACATCTCCACTAACCAGTGGCCTAGCGAGGTCGAAAGTCACCTGGTGCGGCAACCTAATGGTGTCACCCCCCCCCCCCCCACCCACTGCAAAACAGAATAATTATATATATATATATATATATATATATATATATATATATATATATATATATATATATATATATATATATATATATATATATATATATATATATACATATATACATATATATATATATATATATATACATATATATATATATATATATATATATATGTATATATAATTATTTTTTACCCCACCCCCTCCTCCACCCTATACATAGGTTAACACATAAGTTATTACGACTCCCAACCAAACCGTTTTCCTCAAGAAAATTTTGCAACGTTCAGTTGATCTACCACCCCCCTCAGCCCCACCCCACGGTGATTGCTTTAAATTAAAATTTAAATAGTTGCTTAGATAATACTAACGATTTGTATCTATAATCTGTTATTAATACAGCTGGATGTAGCATTTTTTTTTCTCTATCATTAGCAGGTTTACGTCATGGTGTCACCCCCCCCCCCCTTCCACCCTTGTTGGGATTTGTCAACTTTGCTCTTAAAAGACTATTTAACTCACTCTAGTTAATCATTTTAATTAAGTGGAGTTATCATTTTTTTGTATATATTTTTTGTATATATATATATATATATATATATATATATATATATATATATATATATATTGCTATTTTTTGCCTTGGTGTCACCCAGTGCGGTCCTCACTCCCCACCCCCACCCCCACCCTCGCGACGCCTCTGCCACGTATCATGCTAACAAAAAGGGTAGACCTATGTTTATAGTTGGACTGCATGGCCAAGTGCTTCAACACTTGACTACTAACATGAAAGTCTCGAGTTTGATTGAATCCAAGTAATAACTCACCCAACTGTTTTTAGTACCTGATTCGAGATTGGCAAACATTTTCTAAACAAATATTTAGTAAAAGCTTCATTGTGGTGTTTACAAGTATAGAATAAAAAATAATTACCGCTTATGTAATCTTTGCTCAATGTAGCTTATTTTACAAGCTTTTATTTTACGCGATTCTTGTCACGTCAATTCATGGTTGGATACTTTTAAACAAAACATTAATGACGACAGAGACATGACTCAAGTAATCTACAATATTTATTTATTAAAATGTTGACAGTAAGATATATTAATGTATCATATTTTCCTTTATAGTAATATAAATGAAAATAAATAGAAGACAAAGAGATAACATCAAGTACGCTACAATATTTATTTATTAAAATATTGACAATAAGATAGTAATGTAAATGAATATAAATAGAAGTGCAATATTTAGGACCCATGCTGCTATTTTATTTCTTTTCTTTGGTGTGTCATTTCTCTTTATCTTAAATAGTTCCTGTCAGATCCTATTCGTGGTATTTCGTAACACTTGCTTTTTAAAAAGTTCATATTTTTAAAACTAAAAATAAATCATATTTTTAAAACTAAAAATAAATCAAATACACAAGTAAAAATAACATTCTCCTGCGTTAGGGTTATCCTCTTGTATGTGTGTGAAGATCGGGTTATGGTAAAACTCAGTGGCGTAGCCAGGATCGTCTCAAGGGGGGGGGGGGGTCCAATTTTTACCCGGGGACAAACTTTCGATTTGCATCCCCCCCTCAAACTTTCGATTTGCACCCCCCCCCTCATACTTTTTATATATACCGAGGGGTCTATGGGGGGTTATGACCCCCTAACCCCCCTGCCTACGCCACTGGTAAAACTAATGATAAGTTAAAACCCCTAATGAACTAGCACCGCCCTTGTGGGTGACTAACTGATGGGTTAGTCTAAACTTGTGCTCGTGAATAAACTTCTCTCTGAGTGATACACTCGTCTCTTTTCATACGGCGTAGAAACAGTTTATTAAGAAAAACATATACAAGACAAGGAAGTGGAAAATAAATTAGCTAGGACAATATTCTTGACAATGTTAGTAACTAAAACTTAAGTATACAATAAGTGATCCAGAAGGTCCAGAAACATATGAGATGGTCCAGAAAAATGTTAAAACTCACGAACCAATGAAATCGCTCTTAATACGGGTTTAAAGTTAGTCCTTTACCTTTACATTAACCGACATGTTAATTATCTTAACTCGGGTGGTTTAGCTCAAACATTAGGTTTAATCTCGTGTTAGAGTTATAGTAAACATAAAATCATCGACTTTGTTTCGTTTTCATCTGTATCTGTGGTGATGACGTGTCAAGTGTTTCCCTCACACAAATCACGTGTGCGGGGGCTATGTCACGATCATTTACCCCACACAAATCACGTGGGTGTTAAGAAATGATCATTTCCCCACACAAATCACGTGTCGTGAGTGATAAGTCATGATCATTCCCCACACTAATCAATTTAGTGGGGACGGCACGATCATTCCCAACACACAAATCACGTGTGTGGGAGCTATATCACGATCAGATTTGTCCATACATTTTTTTATTGCTACAACTGTGACGCCATGTTATCGTGTCGCTGTTTGTTTTGATGTTTTTTCCCCCGTATTTCATCACCACATTTGAAAAGTACAGTCACAAATAAAGCACCATTTTATGTTGTATTGCAGTGGGGTAGATGCAGTAGAGTTCATCTGTTTCCTTTACTTTGGAAAATGAATGATTCGTCTGCATAGCGCTGTGCTATTAATGTTGAACAGTTCTGGTACCGAACTCGAGACTTGCGGGTTAGCAGTCGTCCCCTCTACCAGAGTTACTTCCAGGCATCTCTTCGGGGCGGCGAAGCCCCCCGAAAAAATTCTACCGCCCCCCCCCCCCCCGAACGAAATGAAATTTATATATTTTATATAGAAAATATATACTTTTAACTGTGTCCGCCCCTCCCCCCCCCCCCCCGAAGAAAGTCTACCGCCCCCCCCCCCCCCCGAAAATTTCAAGTGCCCCCCCCCCCCGGAGAAAAAAGTCTGGAAGAAACACTGCCCTCTACCGCCCAACCACGCTATCCTAGTCCCCATAATAATGCACAGTATGACGCCCAGACCGTTCACACAAATTCACTATCACACATATAGGGGATTTCAATGAACATCTGGCTCAGATGGTGTTATAGGTACCACGTCTTTTTTGTCAGCAGTATAAAATTAAGACTATAACAAACATAAGATCAAGAAACAAGTAAATCCTTGTGAACAAGTTATTGTATATATTAAGACGCTCACAGTAGTAATTTATTTTCCTATCCATAATGTAAATATAACGAAATTAAAACATTAATAATAATGAACAGGTTGTCAATTTCATACATCAATGGGACAAGATTTACAAAATACTTAAGGTAGGTTGTTCCATTGATGCATGTAAGTTGTAAATCGTGTACGGCGAGCTGGTACATAGAGTTACATCATTGCTGAGACTTAGCACCTGAAGTGGCGTACTTTGGGTACATATTTTAAAATTAATACATAACTAACTTTAAATAGCGTTAAAATATTCCATTATCCGTCCCCAGTGAGCTGTACACGCAAGTGAATAAAAGCGAAAGTTCTGCTAGTCTATAGCCACGGCATAATGCCAAGACTGACCTACCTGTGTAGGTAAGCCAACGGGAAAAACAGATTGAACGTGTCAACCGAAAGACGACGAGTCCCTTACACCAGGTGACAGAAGATGTAGGTCCACAGCACTCTTCGATTGATAAAGGGACTCTCCGATTAGGTTTCGTTTTGGATTGGGGTCAGATTGGGGTAGGTGGAGGGGAAGGAGGGGGGGGGGGGGTAAAAGATATGTACGAGTTATTATAACACCTTAAAAGATGACCTGGTAGTTACAGTTTGAGTTGATTGACATCACAGGGACTCTCCCATCCTCAGGTGCTGGAACTGAAGAGTATTGCTACCCCCCCCCCCCCACCAGGTTCGTTACAGGACAGAGGTTTCTACATTGCCAACCCCACACCTTCAAAAACACATAATTAATTATCAATATTCATGGCCCGTTGGTGACTTTGGCTCGAAAGGTTTGTCTGAATATTATGGACATACTGCAAAAAAAGAATTTCAAGTCGTGGTTGTTTAGTAGCGTAGACGGAATAAAACAAAATGTGTCCATCCACAGCTGATGAGTTAGGCGGGACATAGATGGCATTATCTATGCCGAGGTCACAGAACCAGTTGAACTCTACTTCATCTGTCCTACCTAATGTGGAAGATAAACATTTATTTGACACAGAACATGTTATGTTAAAAGTATGAGATTCCTATATGTACGTGGTTAATCAACAACAAACAGCAAATAAACCTGTACTCTCATAAACTCATATTTTTCACAGTGTTTCCGCCTGCAGATTTGGTATCTAGGGAATGTTTAGTTTAAATTCGGTAACTAGGGAAAGTTTAGTTTAAATTCGGTAACTAGGGAAAGTTTAGTTTAAATTCGGTAACTAGGGAAAGTTTAGATGAGATTCGGTAATTAGGGAAAGTTTAGATGAGATTCGGTAACTAGGGAAAGTTAAGTTAAGATGTGGTATCCAGGGAAAGTTTAGTAGAGCTTCGGTAACTAGGGAAACTTCAGTTAAAATTCGGTATCTAGGGAACGTTTCGAGTTCTAGTACAGACGATACCAACACCGAGACCCCCGTCCAATATTGTGAACCCTCAGACACCACGTCAAGTTAGATAACACACGGTGTTAGGTTGTACTGTTATGCTAAAAATTTCTGGGCCTCAGTACCAAAAGTACGATTAACATAAGAAACAAACAGGTCTATGAATATGTGTATGAGCTTTCATGTAAAAGTTAACTTATTTAGATAATTAACATTATTAAGGATGAGCCCAGAGATGACCAAGGGGCGTTACCAGGGTAACGACCAAGGGGTACAAGGGCTACCCTTGTATAGTGATTCCCCTCTCGGCCTAACAGGTTTAGTCCAAAAAATTGCTAGACAAAACGTTGGGTACCAACTTCGGTTGCAGAAGCTGCCGAAAGGAAACCAGAGTCGGTGATTCCAAGAGGTTCCACCCTTGTTTGATTTCGGCGTTTTATCTCCTAGATTGGTTTGCTGCCCCCAGCTAATGGGCATCATCTGCCCCGGGGTGGGGGTAGGGGGGGGTCAAATATAGAAATTTAGGAAAAGCTTTCATATCCTATCATGCTGTCTATATTACATTTAAAGTAATAAAATAACAAACAGGTATAAAATACTTGTGTAGGCATACTTTTTTTTTTAAATGTGGCGTGTTTAAAGTTATAGTCAATGTCTTATGAACAAACAAGCGTTTATGGTTTTTTTTTTGTTTTGAGGCGAGGTTCTGAATGAAACAAGCTTGTTAAATCAAACATAATACATGTACTAAGCATGTTCTTCAGTCAGACTTCTGCCATAAGCTTGTCCTCTATATCTATAACCGTATACAGACACCTCAATATGTAACATAATTAACGCTGAAATAATTAATTATTGAAACTATGCGACTAGCAGTACCCATATCCCATTCACCCCCACCCATTTCTCCTACCACCATCCCCCCCTTAACTCTTGCTGGGGAATTCATTGTACCCCTGACATAACGTACACCACAAAACTGCTACCCGCTAATCTCCCCTGCCCAAAAGTAGTTCCGATAGCGCTTGCGGGTCGAGTCATTCAGGAAATTTAAAGCCCGTCCGTGTCACCAAGTTATTTATAGCGCATGTCCCAATTTTCTAAGACGATCTAAGACGTTGATCATTTTCTTGACGAAATAAAAAAAAAATGAAAAATAAATGGATATTAATAGACTGCTCCAGTTTCGATTATTGTGGGGGATTCCTCAAACGGACTCACGATGCCTCTCTATATAAGACAGAGAAATCTAGACCAATGTCAGAGAAAAAATTCAAGCGAAAATGAAGTTCAGTTTTGCAGTGCTGTTGGCTATATGTAAGTAGAGATTTTTACTCGTATATTTCAATCATAGAAAGAATTAAATATATAAAATAGGTTAGTGTTTTAACTAAAGTCGCAAGAAGATACGACCTAGATGCAGTTAATTCGATTTCTAAATGTCTATGTTCGTTGGAATAATATAAGTCAGTATTTTACACTGCAATATTTTCCTGCAGTATAATTTTGTTAAATCAGGTTACAGACTTTAAAAGTTTGTTTAAAAATCCTTATACTAGATAGATAAGTCGATTAGCTGCTAACTCGGTTAATTTTTTTTTTATGTTCTGTAATGAAACCCTACCCAGTGTCAGCATGTGTATAAGTAATTACCTTCTGCCTGTATACATGGGATAGCTCCCTCCACACACCATAGGTATATATATATATATATATATATATATATATATATATATACCTATATACCTGTCTACAACCCTCCACACAGTACATGTATGTATACAATCACCACTATATACCTGTTGTTGATTAACCACTATATACCTGCATACAACCCTCAACACACCATATGTACGTGCACAATCACCACTATATACCTGTATTCAAGTGGTGACACCATACACCCCACATACACAAACGTAGTAAATAATCCTCTATAGACCTAGCGATCCATTGGGCAGAAAAAGTAAAATTCATGTTTCTTGACCTCGGCTTATGAATTGATGGTGTGGTCAGCACTATGCACCACCGCCTATACTTTCCCAAGTCAGGTACCCATCAGAGCTGAGTGGACTCAGGGACGTCGTGGTGTCACTAGCCGAACTAGATCCGAACTACCACATGACCACACCGTCCCATCCTTACGTTGCAGAAGTTCTAATTTTTTTTTGTATTGTTGCATGTCCAGCTGCGGTCTCGTCAGTGATGCGTCGTTCTACTGCCTGTCCTTGTACAAGAGGGAAAAACAGTCAAGACAATATGCCGCCACACATAAGTGCTGATCGGCTGGATGGGCTGGAGGAATTCCTGAATAAGACCCTTAACCACCTGAACAATGCTATCGAAAAGGTAAAGTTAGAACTGACCGAACAAGACCTTACGTTACATGAACATAAATACCAAACAGGTAAAGGTAGAACTGACTGAACAAGACCTTACGTTACATGAACATAAATACCAAACAGGTAAAGGTAGAACTGACCGAACAAGACCTTACGTTACATGAACATAAATGCCAAACAGATAAAGGTAGAACTGACTGAACAAGACCTTACGTTACATGAACATAAATGCCAAACAGATAAAGGTAGAACTGACCAAACAAGACCTTACGTTACATGAACATAAATACCAAACAGGTAAAGTTAGAACTGACCGAACAAGACCTTACGTTACATGAACATAAATGCCAAACAGATAAAGGTAGAACTGACCAAACAAGACCTTACGTTACATGAACATAAATGCCAAACAGATAAAGGTAGAACTGACCGAACAAGACCTTACGTTACATGAACATAAATACCAAACAGGTAAAGGTAGAACTGACCGAACAAGACCTTACGTTACATGAACATAAATGCCACACAGATAAAGGTAGAACTGACTGAACAAGACCTTACGTTACATGAACATAAATACCAAACAGGTAAAGGTAGAACTGACCAAACAAGACCTTACGTTACATGAACATAAATGCCACACAGATAAAGGTAGAACTGACTGAACAAGACCTTACGTTACATGAACATAAATACCAAACAGGTAAAGGTAGAACTGACCAAACAAGACCTTACGTTTCATGAACATAAATACCAAACAGGTAAAGGTAGAACTGACCGAACAAGACCTTACGTTACATGAACATAAATACCAAACAGGTAAAGTTAGAACTGACCGAACAAGACCTTACGTTACATGAACATAAATACCAAACAGGTAAAGTTAGAACTGACCGAACAAGACCTTACGTTACATGAACATAAATACCAAACAGGTAAAGGTAGAACTGACTGAACAAGACCTTACGTTTCATGATCATAAATACCAAACAGGTAAAGGTAGAACTGACCGAACAAGACCTTACGTTACATGAACATAAATACCAAACAGGTAAAGTTAGAACTGACCGAACAAGACCTTACGTTACATGAACATAAATACCAAACAGGTAAAGTTAGAACTGACCGAACAAGACCTTACGTTACATGAACATAAATACCAAACAGGTAAAGTTAGAACTGACCGAACAAGACCTTACGTTACATGAACATAAATACCAAACAGGTAAAGTTAGAACTGACCGAACAAGACCTTACGTTACATGAACATATATATCGAACACGTAGAGCTGATTTAATTTATCATATTATTTATTTAATTATTACAGTTTTACAAAAATTAATTCAATTATCATATTATTTGTTTAACTATTACAGTTTTACAAAAATCAATTGAATTATCATATTATTTATTTAATTATTACAGTTTTACAAAAATTAATTCAATTATCATATTATTTATTTAATTATTACAGTTTTACAAAAATCAATTGAATTATCATATTATTTATTTATTTATTACAATATTTATAAAAAAAAATAGTCATTGAACTTACATATCTAAAATTATTCATGAAAATATTTACAATATTTACAGATAGAGAAAAACTTAGCACCACAGTTGTTCAACACTTGTAAAGAAAAATTCCATCTAGATGTATATTTCCGAAATTCAGAAAACGATTATACAATACAAAAGGTAGAAAGCTAAAGACGTTTAGATAAATTTAATGTTGAGTCGCTTCTTCTTCTTCTTCGTTCTTAATTTAGTATATGATGGAGGATTTAAACACCAAGCCCAACTCACTTGAATACTTGGTTGTTATCGTATAGGGAGCTGGTTGAATGAAAAGTATAATTACCTCTTGAGATTAATTAAGTGATTATTATCCTTGAATTGTTTGATTGTGTATACATGCGTGTGTGTGGTCAATTGTGATGTTTTGAATTGTCTCCCCATAACATACATGTGAAGAAAGACAAACTCCGAATAAATTATGACTTTGCTACAATATTACGACCTAAATCATGATTGTTCTTATATGTGTCTACAGGTACATATTGACTTGACTGCCACTTACTTTCTCGTCAAAGGCCTTCTAAATAAAACTAATAAAAACAACCACAGAGATATTATGGGAGACTTTTTAACTGCATCGTGCAAAGCTGAGGACCTAGGCGGAACAACAAAGGGAGGTAAATGTGACCATGGCAGAAAAGCCAAAAAGAACGTCACGAAAATCTGGCGGGAATTGAGTCAAGAGGGTAAACCTAGCGACGCCAAGAAACAGGAGTTGGAGTGTGCAGTTCTACACCAGGCTAGGAAAGTTCTAGAACCTATGTACACACTTGTGAAAAAAGAAAAGCGAAACCTATTGGACGAACCAAAAAAAGACAAAAAGACAAAAACTCTAAAGACAAACAAATCGGGCAAGAACAAAAAGACAAAAATTCAAAAGAAAAACAAATCGGGCAAGAACAAAAAGACAAAAAGCAAAGAAACAAAGAAAGAAAATAAAACAACACTGTAAAAAAATTTACTGTGGAGGGGTGCTGTAAAGTAAAATAGAATTTTATTTATTATCTGTGCTTTCTAAAAAGTTTTGATGTAAATGATAATGTATGCATATTATGGTAATTGTCCTTAGTGTGTTTTGCAATGTTGACACACAATTTATGCTGTATTTATAATGTAAATATTAATTAACTTTTTTCTATGCACATTGTTGAATAATGTAAATATAAATTAATCTTATTTTTTTTCAAAGCACATTGATCTAAATATAAATTATTCTTCATTTTTTAAGCACATTGTTAAAATGATCTAAATATAAATTAATCTTATTTTTTTTCAAAGCTCATTGGTCAAAATTATGTAAATATAAATTAATCTTCATTTCATTTTTCTCTATAAGCATTGGTAAAATACACGCGTTACTGGACTTGTAAGCAGAGGTGAGGAAACCGAGTACAAAAACGTTTTATAGCACATTTATTAAATATTAAACACATTTAATTAAGGAAATCCTCTCGTTTTAATAACGCAATTAACACAGTTGCCAGTGCGTGAAAAGTAGACGAAATTAACTCTAACGGTGCTCATGCATGTCATTATACTTTGTTTTTAATTTTCTTTTTTTAATATGATAAGTTTATATGGATCCCATTATCAGATGTATTAATGTAATCTCACTTTATTGGAAGTATAACATGAGAGCTTTCAAAAACACCTCCCAATCTATAATATTGAACTATGGATCAGTTGATTAGGGTATCTCACCTGTTTTAAGGTATTACTTGCATTATCACCTTGTTTCACCTGTTAAACTGTCTCACCTCCATTATCAAAATGTATCACCCTTTACCTCATTGTTTGTCATGTATTACCCATTATTTATCAACCCATGTCATCAACACATTTCATCCATTTATCATCCATATTTATACCCAACGTTACCAGAAACTCACAGTACAAGTCCAACTGTTTTCCATGTATCAAATTGTGTACTATGTATACAACTGTTTATGTGATGAAACTATAGGTATGTACAATGTACATGTTTATTTTCAAAAGTATAATACTACATTTCATGATTACACTTTTTAATCAGGTTGATGTTAACTATGTACACACGAGTTTTACCAAAGATGTCATATTTGTTATGTACGATGTACAGATGTTTCATTCAAATGTCGTATTGGTGTGTACCGTGTACACTGTTCTTACTCCAAATGTCATTAACATTTCTTGTTTCCCAAATGTCATTAACATTTCTTGTTTCCCAAATGTCATTAACATTTCTTGTTTCCGTGATAATTACATGTTTAATATTTACCACAGGTATTTTATTTGATTCGCTTATTTTTGTTAGAAATCCAGAGTTGAAGTCTTATCTAATTTACTCAATCTAAACTTAAAAAACAAACATTTTACTGTTTAGAGCAGGAAGAAAAAACATTTCTTGTTGCTAGTATATGTTGAAGATATTATAAAATTATAGTTTTAATTTCTTTTGGAAAGATACTTTTCTCTAAGCACTTTCATTTTTGGAAAAAATCTCTTTATATATTGTACATTGTTCTGTATTTACAGCCTATCAAAGGGCTTGATTGAAGAAATCCATATTTAATACAAATTTACCAATGATGATTGATGTTATTTTTGTTAGTTTTTTGTCTGGCAGATGTCCTTATTTTGGGTAGCCATTTTGTTTCGACGATTTATTTAAATCATCTTGAATTTATATTTAATTTTTAGCTTAGTCATTTCAATCATTGCCTTTCTGTTGAATTAAATGTTGATGTTATACAAATTCCAGCTGTTCTATTAATCAAAACGAAATTGTGATGTTAAATTATTTTAAATAAATTGCTTAAAATTAACAGTTTTATTTGTATTTTGTACGAGCTTCTATTTGTCTGTGAGTTTATGGTCTTGGAACGAAAAAATGTCTAACTTTCAATCTAATTAGATACTAAATAAGGAATTTCAAAAATAAGTAAAAGATTACAATATTCAATGACAAAAGGCAAGG
The DNA here is from genome assembly GCF_028476545.2 of Physella acuta. Lineage (NCBI taxonomy): Eukaryota > Metazoa > Mollusca > Gastropoda > Physidae > Physella > Physella acuta. The sequence continues at coordinate 125,907 of NW_026732991.1, read as the reverse complement.
GGAGATTACCGGATTTAGCCGCAGCAATCACTGGACCAATCAGCTGACTGGAGTGAGTTGTCTTCACAGTTGTTTTGCTCTAGACACGGTGATTTATACTCTTAATGACCTACTGTCGACAGCATTAAAGGGCAGATGATTAAGCTAAAAGATTAGGCGGTGAAGTGTGTCTACTCAATCAATGAAAAAAGCAGACTGGAAGGAATAAATCTGGCAGCACCTTTTAAACTTTCAACTTCGTCTTACTGTTTAATTTTAAAGTGTCATTATAACCGAAAAAAATATTTAAGTTCAACACTAAGACGATAAAACAAACTTCATTTTGTGACGGATAAAAACTCTTGGCTCATTTTTCAGACCACCGCTTTTATTTAGAGAGACCATGCTAAACCTAGTAGGGGCTATAATAAAGTTGTATATATCCATTTTATTGAAACTTCTATGAAAGCAATACTTGATTGCTAACGTTAGTGGTCGCTAATGTTAATCCCTAACAAAAGATTACTGGTACTCTCTTAACATTGAATAAAGTTCGTACATCAGCCCACTTATACATCAGCACCAAACCCGCATATACATCGTCACCAAACCCACATATACATCAGCACCAAACCCACATACACATCGTCACCAAGTCAACATACACATCGTCATCAAGTCAACATACACATCGTCACCAAGTCACATACACATCGTCACCAAGTCACATACACATCGTCACCAAGTCACATACACATCGTCACCAAGTCACATACACATCGTCACCAAGTCACATACACATCGTCACCATGTCAACATACACAATAGCACCATGTCAACATACACAATAGCACCATGTCAACATACACAATAGCACCAAGTCAACATATGCAGCACCAAACCCACATATACATCAGCACATAGTCAATATACACATCAACATATACACCAGTACCAAAGCACCATAAATTTCACATAACAAATTTTATGTGAACAAATCTATTTCAAGTCTGGATATACCGATACAAGTGGACTTCAAGAATTTAACCGTCAATACGATCCCAAAAAGACGTGTTTTTTTTTTATAACAGATTTAAAAAAAAAACATTGTTTATATCAAAATTTAGATGTATTGTTTACAACATACTTTGCCTTTATATAAGACAAAAATTATCGAGTTTTGTCAATCAAGTCTGACACAGTGACATTTTACTGTTCGAGTCTGCTCCGCTTAGCTTCGTGAGACTTCCTATGTTATTGTAAAGTGTGTTACGATTTGCTTCATGTAGCACACACTGAACACACTTGAATTCACGCTTTGAAAAAAAAATAATGTCAACGTTTTTAATTGTGTGTGAAGTGAATATTGCATAGGGGGAAAAAAGCCAAACAGCGAATCCGTGAGGATTTTCTATTGCATTAACCGGCTCTAAAAATAGCTGTGTTGTTGTTGTTGTTGTCAAAGGTTGATAAACCAGGGACAACAAAAGACATCCCACCCACGGGTTCACGTCATGGTACACCAGGCAACCTCCACCCACATATCTTTCCCGCGCCCACTGGCGTAAATTCAGAGCTTTTGTTTCATTATTTTAAGCATGATGGTTTGGTTGAGGGGGGGGGGGGGAGGGAAATGTAGTAATGTTACGCCACTGTGTTTGGTAAAATTGACGGGGAAATAGGGTGGGGGTGGACATTTCAGATTTAAATAACAATGGGAAAAGTGAAGCCAGACTTAAAGACTTTACGCTTAGCGTGTTTGTTTCAGATTTTTATCCCGAGGGGGTGGGAGGGTGGGGGACACTTGAAATTTACGGGGACGGTGGGGGACTAAATTTTTCCCGGAGGGGTGGGGTGGGGGCCTCCGAAGAGATGCCTGAAAGAAACTCTGTACGCTTGTCTCCGTCTGCTAGGATCAGTGGTAAACGAAATAACCAATAGACTAATGCCGTACGCCGTCAAAACGGCCAATGACAAAACGGCACCGACATAAGAGCCCCGTCAAATCGACCCCGTCAAAAGGGCCAGCGACAAATTGACCCCGTCATATAGGCTCCCGTTATTTAGGCTCTCAACAAAACGGCTCCCTTCATTTCGACTCCCGACAAATAGGCTCCTGTCATCTTGGCTCCCGACAGAAGGGCCTCTGTCAATATGACACCTTCCAATGACACCCCTTCATTAATAATCTTTAAAGTTAGCTTATCCAACACTTTTAATTAATACAAGGTATGCATCTCTTGTTCGGCAAGCTTTATTTTTATATTATTTTATTTAATATAAGACATAATATGTTTTAATTTAAGGGTCATCTAACTATGACTCCCATAAATGAGTCGGTTGTAGGCTGTTCCAACTCAGTGTGTGTACATTTCTACCTGCAGTACGCTTGTAGGTTATCAAAACAAAATGCCGTTATCCAGTAAACATACAAAATGTCTTTATCCTGTAAATCATGTATATCATACATTTAAACTTCTCGCTTTTAAGCAACATATAATAACTGTGATAAATTAAACATTATCATTTTTTTTAATCGTGAAATTTAACTAATTGGTGTAAATTAATCTACAATTAAAAACAAATGCCTTCATATTTTCTAGATGTGGTTTAGGGTCAATGCCGGACAACAAGAGAATATGTGGAGAGCCTACAGACCTTGCAGACAAGATGATTTTTTTTGGTGCCATGAACGATGTTTTTGCGGCCGTGTTGTAGTACCTCGATACTCGTTGCCTTATTCTTGTCAATAATTACCCTAATCCCTCAGTTATACATTGTCACAATATGCCACCATCGGTATACATCGTCCCAATATGCCACCCCTAGTTATACATCGTCCCAATATGCCACCCCTAGTTATACATCGTCCCAATATGCCACCCCAAGTTATACATCGTCCCAATATGCCACCCCTAGTTATACATCGTCCCAATATGCCACCTAGCAGTATACATCGTCACAATATGCCACCCCTAGTTATACGTCGTCACAATATGCCACCCCAGTTATGCATCGTCACAATACAAGCTACCCAATGTATACACTGTCGCAATATGTTGCCTGCCCCCCCCCCCTCCCATGTCCTCACACAACAGGTTTACACCTCTATTCTAATTAGTATTTTTTAAATAAAATTGTCTTTTCTATCAAATTGTCTTTGATCAGGATCAACATTGTATTTCCTTTTATTACAACTTAAAATAAAATATGCTAAATATCTTTTAAAAATTCAGTTCCACATTTTTTTTTAAAATGCAAGAGTGGGACATCACACTTCCTGAACCATCTACCACTACTCATAACCGTTCGATCCCCCACCCCTTCCCCTTTTCCCCAACCCCACTAGGGCCGTAGACCTACTGTCATAAAATGAACAGGGGCAATACAAATATTTATTTTCTTTGTTAAGCGCGACAACTCTATTAATACTGCCGACAGCATCATACAAGCTTGGTTACTTCCCTTTAAGAGAGGATAATATCTGAATATGAGACTATGAGATAGGGGTATGTCATGCCACCCCCTCCCTCTCTACGGACAATATAGAACGCAATATTAAAATCAAATATGAAATATATAATTGAATCATCGTCCACCCACACTATGGTAAATGGATGGGGCGAGTGGTGTGTGTGTGTGGTGTGTGTGTGTGTGTGTGTATGTGTGTGTGAGAGAGAGAGAGAGGGGGGGGGGGGGGTGACTATGAGGTAAAAAACAATCGGTGAAATAAGCTTCCTCGTTAGAGGCATGTTGTTTATCTAATAAAATACATGAAGCTTCAAAGACTAGTTCTCTATTGCTTTCTTTAAGAAGCATTCTTGTATGAACGTATGGGGGAAAAAAGCACCTTCCTTTTAAAACATATCAAAGAAAAGAATACAAATTGAAACGCTTCGGATTTATGTGATGTAGTATAACATTTTAAAAACAAGAAAATTTTCAGAATTATACTCTAGGTCAGGGGTTCCCAACCCCGTGCCCGCGGGCGCCATGGCGCCCGCCGAACGATTCGTATGTGCCCGCCTCTCACTATTCGACAGAGACAGAATTTTTTTCATAAACATTATTGAAAGGTTGAAGGAGATGGAAATCGAAAGTTTGAGGGGCGGGGGGGGGGGGGGATGCAAATCGAAAATTTGAGGGGGGGTATCGAAAGTTTGAGGGGGGGGGGGGTGCAAATCGAAAATTTGAGGGGGGGGGTGCAAATCAAAAGTTTTGTCCCCGGGTGACGGGAAGGGTCGCTGCACCTCTGGAGGGAGTTTGTCGATTTAAAATAGGTGGTGCCCGCCACCCTACCGATATTTTAGAATGTGCTCTAGAGTAAAAAAAGGTTGGGAACCCCTGCCCTAGGTACTTCACAATGCCGATGGATGCTTTAGTGACACAAAACATAGTTTTAAAAAGAACTAAGCTGGGTTAACAAATATACTCTGATATATTTATATGTTGTCTGGTGACTACAGTTGTGTAAGTTGTGTGATGACGGAGTTTTGTGTGTACGTAAAAGTTCTGCGTGTAAACAATGTGTAGTGAGATTGTCTGACATTCGTGTATGTTCGATGGGTGTAGGACAGTATCTAGTGCAAGGTTAACAAGTGCCAGTGTGTTTTGACATGTGGGTAGCTGAGCTAGTGTTCACTCGACGACCAATGGGAGATGGGCAAAGGGAAACAACTGGTGGCTCGGACTATGGAGGGGGAGGGGGGTGGAAGGGGGATAAATGAAATGTAATACGCATGTCCAAACCCATTACACGGTGTGTTCAACAACTATTTTGAATTTTTAAAAAAAACGGACTGTTTGTGTTAATCAGCGAAGTGGGAATTTTCTTGACGTGTGTTGGCTATTGTAAAGACATCACAAGATAAACTATCTCAACTGTAAAGCTTAGCTACCTTCTTTGGTACACAAATTATGTGGATTCTGTGTGTGCAATCTGTATGTGGATTGTGTGGATTATGCTTTGTTCGCGGGGATAAGCAAGGACTGTTTGTTTATGAACATCGCCTCTATGTAATCAATAGGACCCATCAACAACATGAGCAGCATACAAGTAGGACGTCAATGTACCTCCCAGTATAGAGTAGGACGTCATTACAAATCGCAGCATACAGGTAGGACGTTATTACACCTCCCAGCATACAATTAGAACTTCATTACACTTCCCAACAAACAAGTAGAATGCAATTACACCTTCTAGCATACAAGTAGGACGTCATTACGAATTCTCGAAAATAAAGACGTCTTTACCCATAACAGCATACGATTAAGACGTCATAACACCTCAAGGTATACAAGCAGAACGTCACTACACCTACAGGTATACAATTAAAACGTCATTACACATTCTCTAAAGTAGTTAGCACGTCCTTACGCCTCGCAACATACATTTAAGTTCGTCATTACTGCTTCCAGCATTCAATACGGACGTCGTTATACATCCCAGCATCCAGTTAGGACGTCAATACACATCCCAGCATACAAGTAGAACGTCATTACACATTCAAGCTTACAATAAGGGCGTCTTTACACTTCCCAGCATACACTTAGGACGTCATTACACATGCCAGCATATTATTGGGACGTCATTATACATTCCAGGATATACGCAGGACGTCATTACATATTCCAGCATACATCCTAGCATACAACTAGGAAGACATTACACCTCTGATCATACAAGAACTAGCCATTACACATTACAGCTTACAATTACGTCGCCATTACACATTACAGCTTACAATTACGACGCCATTACACATAACAGCTTACAATTACGACGCCATTACACATAACAGCTTACAATTACGACACCATTACACATTACAGCTTACAATTACGACGCCATTACACATTACAGCTTACAATTACGACGCCATTACACATTGCAGCTTACAATTACGTCGCCATTACACATTACAGGCAACAGGTAGGACGTCGTTGCACATTTAGCATATAAGAAGAGCGTCAATCAGCATTTTAGCATATTAGTAGGACGTCATTTCACATTTAAGCATACACTAATAGCGTCATTACACATTCCAGCATAAAATTAGGACATCATTATATATTCCAGCATATAAGTAGGACGTCAATTCACATTCCAGCAAACAATTGGGACGTCTTTACACGTTACAACGTACAATTAGTGCGTCATTACACATCTCAGCATACAATTATGATGTCATTGCATATTCCAGAATACAATTTGGACATCATTACACATCCAATCATTCAGTTAGGACGTCATTACACATCCAATCATTCAGTTAGGACGTCATTACACATCCAATCATTCAGTTAGGACGTCATTACACATCCTAGCATAAAATTAGGACGTCATTACACAATCCAGCATATAGTTTGGACGTCACGACACATCTCAGAATAAAATTAGAACATCACTACACATCCCAAACAACAAATTGGACGTCATTACACATTTCAGCATATAATTAGGACGTCATTACACATTTCAGCAAAAAAATAGGACGTCATTACACATCCCAGCATAAAATTAGGACGTCATTATATATTCCAGTATACAATTAGGACGTCATTACACATCCAAAGCAAATAATTGGACGTCATTACACATCCCATCATAAAATAGGACGTCATTATAAATATCAGCATAAATTTAGGACGTTATTACACCTCCCAGCAAACAATTAGGACGTCATTAATGCCAAATTTCCCCTCCCCCTCACCTCCCCCTAAGACTTCACACAACAGCTTTACATCTGTATTCTAATTGGTATTTTTTAAAAGAAATTATCTTTCTATGAAATTGTCTTTGATCAGGATCAACAATGAGTAAGACATATGTCAAATCTTTTTTTTTAACTTTCAATCCACATTTTTTTTTAATTCTTATTTGTTAAGCGCGATAACTCTATTAATACTGTCGACAGCATTATCCAAGCTTGGTAACTTCCCCTTCAGGGAGGATAGTATGTGACTATGGGAAGGAGGTTGACATGCCACCCTCTCTACGGCCAATATAGAATGTAATATTAAAGTCAAATATGAGATATATATATATATAATTGTCCACCCGCACTTTTTTTTTAAATGGATGGGGCGAGTGGTGTAAGTGTGTGTGTGTGGGGGGGGGGGGGGTGACTTTGAGGTAGAAAATATCGGGAAAATTAAACTTCCTCGTAAGAGGCATCTTAATTATCTAATAAAATCCATCAAAGACTGGTTCTCTCTTACTTTGTGAGTTGTTAAAGTAGCATTCTTGGATGAACGTATAGGGTAAAAAACACCTTCGTTTTAAAACATATCAAAGAAAATAATACAAATAGAAACGCATTGGATTTATGTGATGTAGTATTACATTTTTTAAAACAAGTTACGAGAAAGATTTCAGAATTATACCCTTGATACTTCACAATGTCGATGGATGCTTTAGTGATACAGAACATAGTTTTAAAAAGATCTAAGCAAGGTTAACAATACATATATAATTATATATTTATATGTTGTCTGATGACTACAGTTAGATATGTTAAGTGGGAGGGGGTGGGAGGGGGTTGAAGGGGGTGAGAGGGGTGGAACGAGGATAAATGAAACGTAATACGCATGTCAAAACCTATTACATTGTGTGTTCACTTTTTGCTGTAGTAAAGACCTCACAAGATGAACTAGCTCAGTTGTATAGCTTAGTTATCTTTGTTACAAATGTTAATTGTATAAAGCTGTGTGGATTCTGTGTGTTGATTCTGTGTGTGGATTATGATTTGTTCGTTGGATAAGCAACGACTGTTTTTTATCAACATTGTTTCTATGTAATCAATAGGAACCAGCAAGAAAAAATCCAACAACACGAGGAAACAACAACAAGGCTCCATCAATAAAAGGACCGTTCAACTAGTGGAACCATCAGCTAGAGGACCCATCAGCTAGCGTACCCATCATCTAGAGGACCCATCAGCTACAGTACCCATCAGCTAGGGGACCCATCAGCTAGAGATCCCATCAGCTACACTACCCATCAGCTAGGTGACCCATCAGCTAGAGGACCCATCAACTAAAGTACCCATCAGCTAAAGGACCCATCAGCTAAAGGACCCATCAGCTACAGTACCCATCAGCTAAAGGACCCATCAGCTAGAGGACCCATCAGCTAGAGGACCCATCAGCTAGAGGACCCATCAGCTAGAGGACCCATCAGCTAGAGGACCCATCAGCTAAAGGACCCATCATCTAAAGGACCCATCAGCTAGAGGTCCCATCAGCTTCAGTACCCATCAGCTAGAGGTCCCATCAGCTACAGTACCCATCAGCTAAAGGACCCTTCAGTTACATGACCCTTAGCCTAGGAACCCATCAGCTAGGGGACCCATCAACTAGAGGACCCATCAGCTAAAAGACCCTTCAGCTAGAGGTCCCATCAGCTAGAGGTCCCATCAGCTACAGTACACATCAGCAACAGTACCCATCAACTAGAGGACCCATCAGCTAGAGCACCCATCAGCTAGAGGACCCATCAGCTAGAGGACCCATCAGCTAGAGGACCCATCAGCTAGAGGACCCATCAGCTAAAGGACCCATCAGCTAAAGGACCCATCAGCTAGAGGTCCCATCAGCTACAGTACCCATCAGCTAGAGGACCCATCAGTTACAGGACCCATCAGCTAGGGGACCCATCAACTAGAGGACCCATCAGCTAAAGGACCCTTCAGCTAGAGGTCCCATCAGCTAGAGGTCCCATCAGCTAGAGGTCCCATCAGCTACATTACCCATCAGCTAGAGGACCCATCAGCTAGAGGACGCATCAGCTAGAGGACCCATCAGCTAGAGGACAAATCACCTAGACGACCCATCTGCTAGATGAAAATCAGTAAGTACGTAGTATATGTACACAGTAAACCAAAACAACATATTAACAACAAACTTCCGAAAACCAACAAACATAATTCACAACCATTAACCGAAAACAGACCAACTAACCCACTAACAGACAATCAACCAACCATCGACCACAAAACTACGAACCACAACTAACACCACTAACCGACAAATGACCAACTATAGACAACTAATCCATTAACCGACAACCAACCTACCAACGACAACCGACTAACGAACGACAACTAACCCACTAACAGACAACCAACCAACGAACGACAACTAACCCACTAACAGACAACCAACCAACGAACGACAACCAACCAACGAACGACAACTAACCCACTAACAGACAACCAACCAACGAACGACAACTAACCCACTAACAGACAACCAACCAACGAACGACAACTAACCCACTAACAGACAACCAACCAACGAACGACAACTAACCCACTAACAGACAACCAACCAACGAACGACAACCAACCAACGAACGACAACTAACCCACTAACAGACAACCAACCAACGAACGACAACTAACCCACTAACAGACAACCAACCAACGAACGACAACTAACCCACTAACAGACAACCAACCAACGAACGACAACCGACTAACGAACGACAACTAACCCACTAACAGACAATCAACCAACGAACGACAACCGACTTACGAACGACAACTAACCCACTAATAGACAACCAACCAACGAACGACAACCGATCAACGAACGACAACCGACCAACGAACGACAACTAACCCACTAACAGACAACCAACCAACGAACGACAACTAACCCAATAACAGACAATCAACCAACGAACGACAACCGACTTACGAACGACAACTAACCCACTAACAGACAACCAACCAACGAACGACAACCGACCAACGAATGACAACTAACCCACTAACAGACAACCAACCAACGAACGACAACCGACCAACGAATGACAACTAACCCACTAAAAGACAATCAACCAACGAACGACAACTAACCAACTAACCGACAACCAACCAACAAATCAATCGACCACTACCATTACCGCTAATCGACAACCGACCAACGAACGACAACTAACCCACTAACAGACAATCAACCAATTAACCGACAACCATCAACAACCAACCTACCAACCTTTATCCACCAAGAAACGACAACTCACCCACTAACATACAAACAACCAACCGTCGAACACAAAACATTGAACCACAACTAACACCACAAACAGACAACCAACCAACAAACCAATCCAAGTCACCAGTACCAAACATGTAATCATCAAGTCATCAGTATCAATACACATAGCTGTTAAGTCATAAGTAGTTAGACAATTAGCCGTCAAGTTCTTGTTGTTGTTTGTATGTGAAATTATTATTGTTGAACCCTCAGCCTTAAAACTAACATTGAACCTTGTATCTCGAACTTTGACACTTATACTTTAAACCTTGGTTCTTGAGCCTTGAACCCTCAACCTTTAACATTGGTTCTTGAGCCTTGAACCCTCAACCGTAAACATTGGTTCTTGAGCCTTGAACCTAAACCTTAAACATTGGTTCTTGAGCCTTGAACCCTCAACCTTAAACATTGGTTCTTGAGCCTTGAACCTAAACCTTAGACATTGGTTCTTGAGCCTTGAACCCTCAACCTTAAACATTGGTTCTTGAGCCCTGAACCCTCACCCTTAAACATTGGTTCTTGAGCCTTGAACCCTCAACCTTAAACGTTGTCTTGAGCCTTGAACCTAAACCTTAAACAATTGTTCTTGAGCCTTGAACCCTCAACCTTAAACGTTGGTACTTGAGCCTTGAACCTAAACCTTAAACATTGGTACTTGAACCTTGAACCCTCAACCTTAAACATTGGTTCTTGAGCCTTGAACCTAAACCTTAGACATTGGTTCTTGAGCCTTGAACCCTCAACCTTAAACATTGGTTCTTGAGCCTAGAACCCTCAACCTTAAACATTGGTTCTTGAGCCTTGAACCCTCAACCTTAATCGTTGTCTTGAGCATTGAACCTAAACCTTAAACAATTGTTCTTGAGCCTTGAACCCTCAACCTTAAACATTGGTTCTTGAGCCTTGAGCCCTCACCCTTAAACATTGGTTCTTGAGCCTTGAACCCTAAACCTTAAACGTTGTCTTGAGCCTTGAACCTAAACCTTAAACAATTGTTCTTGAGCCTTGAACCCTCAACCTTAAACATTGGTTCTTGAGCCTTGAACCCTCACCTTAAACATTGGTTTTTGAGCCTTGAACCCTCAACCTTAAACGTTGTCTTGAGCCTTGAACCTAAACCTTAAACAATTGTTCTTGAGCCTTGAACCCTCAACCTTAAACATTGGTTCTTGAGCCTTTCACCCTCAACCTTAAACATTGGTTCTTGAGCCTTGAACCCTCAACCTTAAACGTTGGTTCTTGAGCCTTGAACCCTCAACCTTAAACATTGCATCTTGAGCCTTGAACCCTCAACCTTAAACATTGGTTCTTGAGCCTTGAACCCTTAACCTTAAACATTGGTTCTTGAGCCTTGAACCCTCAACCTTAAACGTTGGTTCTTGAGCCTTGAACCCTCAAACTTAAACGTTGGTTCTTGAGCCTTGAACCCTCAACCTTAAACATTGGTTCTTGAGCCTTGAACCCTCAACCTTAAACATTGGTTCTTGAGCCTTGAATCTTAAACATTAAATCTTAAACCTTGGTTCTAAGACACTGAACCTTGAACCTTTTAAAACGTTAGACCTAAAACATTAAACTATAAAACCCAAAACGTTAAACCTAAAATGTTAAACCTGACTCATTTAACATAGAACGTTAAACCTGAAATCTAAAACTTAAAACCTACAACTTAAAGCTTAACCTAGAAACTCTAAAAACCGTACCCCGTAACCAGCAACTCGTAACGTGCAGCTTATAGCCTGTATCCTGCAACTCTTAACCAGTCACCTGCAACTCGTAACCCGTAACCTGCAAGCCATAACCCGCAATCCTCATCCTCATCATTCCTTTTGTGGCCCCTGGGGAGCAAAGGGCTGCAACTACACATTTCCAGCGGACTCTGTTTTTGGGCTGCTCCCTTAATCTGTGCCCATGTGAGTCCAGCTGTTTTCGCCTCTTCCTCAACCGTTCTTTTCCGTGTTTTCTTTGGTCGGCCCACTTTCCATTTTCCCTGTCCGCAATCCTGCAACCCACCATCTGTTAAGCAAAAACAATATTCAGTAGCCTATAACCTGCAACCCGTAACCTGCAAAAACCGAAAAACTAAAAATGATAAACATAAAGCGTTAAACGTAAAATGATAAACCTAAAACGTTGAACTTAAAACATTAAACCTAAAACCGAAAACCTTTAATCTAAAACCCAATACTTAAAGCGTTACAGGTAAACTGCATTAAACCCATAGAATGCAACCTGTAACCTGCAACTGTAACCTACAACTCGTAACCCGTAACATGCAATTCATAACACCTAAAACAGAAACAGAAAAAACCAAACAGTAACCTGTAATCTGTAACATGCAACCCATAACCCTCAACTCTGCAACCCACTACATGTAAACCGAACACAGAAAACCATAAACTGTAACCCGTAGTCTGCAAAAACCGTAATATGTAATTTGTAACCCGCAATACGCAACACAAAACCCGTAACCTGCAACTGGTAACCCATAAAAAAACAATAACAGTGACATGTAACCTGGTTAATGCAAACCGTAACCCTGCAACCCCCTACCTTTAAACCGGAAACTTAAAACGTAATCTGTGAACTGCAACACCAAACCCGTAACCTGCAACCTGCAACTCATAACATGTAAAACGGAAAAAGTAAACCAAACAGTAACCTGTATTCTGTAACCTGCAACCCGCTACCTGTAAACTGGAAACAGTAATCAGTAACTTCTAGCCTTAACCTGCAACCCATAATCTACATGTAAAACCTAAAAAAAAATCGAAAACCGAAAACCTAAGAACGTTTAACATAAAACTTTACCCCAAAAAACTAAAACAATAAACTTTAAACATAAAACGTTTAACCTCCAAGGTTAAACCTAATAAGTTAAACTTAAAACATTAAACCAAAAAATAAAACCTAAAAGATAAAGCCTAAAACCTAAAACTTAAACCTGAAATGTTAAACCTAAAACCAAGAACATGAAACCTAAAGCATAACCAGTAAACTGAAAATTCATAACACGTAACCTGCAACTCGTAACACGTCACCTTAAACGTGTATACCGTAAGCTGCAACTCAACTAAAACATAAAACCTGAAATCTAAAATTTAAAACTAAAACTTAAAGTTTAACAGTTAAACTGCAAAAAAACAACCATAACCCGTAACCTGAAACTCGTAACCTGAAACTCCGAAAATGAAACCTGCAAACTGTAACACATAATCTGTAAAACCGTAACTGTCATATCGTAAGTCGTAAATCATAAATCGTAACCAGTAAACGAATACCCATAAAAAGGAAACTCGAAAACCGTAACCGCCAAACCATAATCCATAACCCGTTACCCGTAATCCGTTACCCGTAAGCCATAACTCGAATACCGTAACCCGTAACCCATAATACGTAAACCGTAACCCATTACCCATAATCCGTATCCCAAAACTGTAACCCATAACCTGTAACTCATAACCTACAACTTGTGACCCGTAACTTATAGCCTGAAACATTGAACCTAAAATATTAAGCCTAAAACATTAAACCTAAAATGTTAAACCTAAAACAGAAAACCTGATTTCTAAAACCGAAAATCTATAACTTAAAACGTAATAGGTACACTGAAAAAAAAACCGTAACCTGAAAGCTGTAACTCGTAACCTGCAACTCGTAACCTGCAACCTGCAACCTGTACCACCTAACACGTAACAAATCGAAAACATTAAACCGAAAACCTGAAATCTAAAACCTGAAATTTAAAGCGTAACCGGTAATCTGCAAAAGCCGTAATCCGTTACCTGAACTAGTAACCAGAAAACTGCAGAAAACAATAACCAGTATCCTGAAACTCGAAAACCGTATCCTAAAACGTTAAACCTAAAATATAATACCTAAATTATTAAACCGAGAACATTAAACCGAAAACCTGAAATCTGAAACTAAAAACCTAAAACTTAAAGTATAACCCGGTAAACTACAAAAAAAAAATAATTATAACTTTTAACCTGCAACTCATAACCAGTAACCTGCAACTCTTTATCCCTAATCTGCAACTCGTAACCCGTAAACTAAATCGTAAAACATATAACGTTTAACCTAAAACGTTAAACTGTAAACCAAAAACCAAAATGTGAAATCTAAAACCTAAAACCTAAAATTTAAAGCGTACAAGGTAAACTGCAAAATTGGTAACACATAACTTGCTACTCGTAACACGTAAACCGTACCCTGCAACTAGTCACCCGTAACCTAAAATGTTAACACCAAAATTTTAAACCTAAAACATTAAATCAAAATCCAAAAATCGAAAACCGAAAATCAGACATCTAAAATCTAAAAAATAAAACATATAACATAAACGTAACCTATAAACTGCAAAAACCGTAAGCCGTAACTGCAACCTGTAACCTCCAACTCGTAACCGCTAACCTGAAACCCGTTTCCGTAACCTGAAACTCTAAACCCGCAGCCCATAACCAGCAACACGTAAACGAAAAAACCGTAACTGTCAAACCGTAAGTCGTAAATCTTAGACAGATTCTATAACCGAATACCCGTAATTACGTAACTAAAAAATCGAAACCTTAAAACCGTATCCCCTACCTCGCAAACTGTAACCCGAATAACTTAACCCGTTACCCGTATCCAGCTTACTGTAACTCGTAACAATAACCCAAAAACCGTAGCTGTCATACAGTATCTCATATCCCATACTACGTAATAAACAACCCGTATCCCGTATCCTAAAATCCATAACCGTTAAACGGTTCCCGTAACCGCAACCCTTAACCCGTATCCTGTAACCAATAAACCGTAACCCATAACCTGCAAACTGTAGCCTGTAACACGTAATCCGGGAAACCCTAGCTGTCATAGCATAACTCATAAATCATATCCGTAAACACGTATCTCGAAAACCTTCAATTCGTAACCCGTAACCCATAACCTAAAACGTTAAAGCGAAAACCGAAAAACTTAAATCTAAAACCTATAATCTAAAATTTAAAGCGTAATAGGTTAACTGCAAAAAACCGTAACCAGTAACCTGCAACTCGCAACACGTAAACCATAACCTACAACTCGTAACCCGTAACCTAAAATGTTAACACTAAGATATAAAAACCTAAAACGTTAAACCTCAATTTTTAGACGTAAAATATTAAACCTAAAACGTTAAACCGAAAACCGAAAACCAGAAATATAAAATATAAAACGTAACCCATAAACTGCAAAAACCGTAAGCCTTACCAGCAACCTGTAACCTGCAACCAGTTACCCGTAACCTGAAACTCGTAAGCCGTAACCAATAACCTGCAACACGTAACCCGCAACTTAAAGTATCAAACCTAAAACGTTCAACTTAAAACGTTCAACTTAAAACGTTCAACTTAAAACGTTCAACCTAAAACGTTCAACCTAAAACGTTAAACCTAAAACTTTAAACCTAAAACTGAAAACGTAAAACAAAATACCTGAATTCTAAAACCTAAAACGTAAAGCATAATGGGTAAGCTGCAAATACCGTAAAGCGTAACCTGCTACTCACCACACGTAAACCGTAACCTGAAACTCGTAACCCGTTACCTAAAACGTTAAACCTAAAACGTTAAACCTAAAACCGAAAACCTGAAAGCGTAACTGGTAAACTGCAAAAACCGTAACCTGTAACCCGCAACAAGTACTTGTAAAAAAGTAAACCGTAACCCGTAACCACTAACCCGAAAAACTTTGACCGTCAAACCTTACCCGTAAACAAAAATACGTTACCCGAAAATCCGCAACTATCATACCATAACTCGTAAACCATAAACCGTAACCCGTAACCTAATACAAGTAAACACGTAACTTGAAAACCGTAACCCGCTACTCGCAACACGTAAACCATAACCTACAGCTCGTAACACGTAACCTAAAATGCTAACACTAAGATATAAAACCGTAAACGTTGAACTTAATTCGTTAGATGTAAAATACTATACCTAAAACGTTACACCAAAAAACCGAAAACCGAAAATCAGATATCTTAAACCTAAAACACAAAACAAAACCCATAAACTGCAAAAACCGTAAGCCATATCAGCAACCTGTAACCTGCAACACGTAACCCGTAAATTAAAATATTAAACATACAACGTTAAAAATAATAAACCTAAAACGTTAAACCTTAACGTTAAAGCTAAATGTTAAACCTGAAAATTTAAAACTAAACATTAAATCTAAAACGTTAAACCTAAAACGTTCAACCTAGAATGTTCAACATAAAACCAAAAACCTGAAATCTAAAACTTAAAGTGTAACTGGTAAACTGCAGAAAGCCGTAACCCGTAACCCGCAGCCAGTATTCGTTATTAAGCAAATTGTAACCCGTATTACTTACCCGAAAAACCGTAACGGTCAAACCGTAACCTTTAACCCGTAACCCATACACCGTGAACCGTAATAAGTAAACCTCAAACACTAACCCATAAATTGAAATCCGAAAAACCGTACTATCATACTATAACTCGTAAATCATAAACAGTAACCCATATGTCCCCAAAATGGTTTGGAATAAGACAATTAAAAGTTCATTTTAGCTGCAGTTTTGCATTATAAATATAAAATATATGGGGGGTGGCGCCAAAATGAAAGTTTGTCCCCGGGCGCTGGGAAAGGGTCGCTACGCCTATGCCTAAAAACGAAAACCTGAAATCTAAAAATTATAACTTAAGGAGTAACGAGAAAACTGCAAAAAAAAAAAAACAACCTTAACCGTTACCCGTTACCCGTTACCCGAACCCTTAATCCGCAAACCATAACCCGTACACCGGTAACCGTAATCCATACACCATTAACCCTAAATCGTACACAGTAACCGTAACTCATTCGCCGTAACAGGAACACCATAACCAGTACACCGTAACCCACAACCCGTAACCTATAAACCGTATCCCATAACCTGTAACACGCGAACCGTAACCCGTACAACGAAAACAGTAAACCGTAACCCTTTCACTGTTGCCCGTAATCGATAACCCGTAACCCGAAAACTGTAACCGTCAAATCGTAACCGGAAACTTGTAACCCATATACCGTGATTCGTAACCCGTACCCGTAACCCGAAAACCGTAACCAGTACAACGTAAACCGTAAACCGTAACCTTTACAACGTAACCCGTAACACGTAACACGAAAAACCGTAACCGTGAAACCGTAACCTATAACCCTTAACCCGTAATTAATAACCCTTAACTTGTAACCGACAACCCGTCACCGATAACCAGTTAGCCGTAATTAAAAATCATTAGACGGCAAACCGTAACCCGTAACCCAAAAATTATTAATAGTACACCTTAACCGATACACCGTAACCCGTACACCGTAACCCGTAATCCGAAATCGATAACCCGTAACCCAAAAACCGTAACCGTCAAAAGGTAACCCGTACATCGCGAGCCGAAACCCGTAACCTATAACCTGTAAACTGTATGCCATAACCCACAACACGCAAACCATAACCCGTACAAAGAAAACCGTAAACCATAAAGCCTAGCCGATACACCGTAACTTGTGCACCGTAACCCGTACCCGCAATATGTTATATTAAACCCGAAAAACTGTAACTGTCACACCGTTAATCGTAAACCATCAACCGTAACTTGCAACTCGTAGCCTATACCGGTAACCCGTAAACCGTATCCCATAACCTGCAACCAGCAAACCGTAAACCGTACAATGAAAACCGTAAACCGTAACCCTTACACCGATAACCCGTAACCCGAAAACCGTATCCGTCATACCGTAATCAGTAACCCACACACAGTAATTCGTAACCCGTACCGTAACCCAAAAAACGTAACTCATACAACGTAAACCGTAAACCAAAACCTCACACCGTAACCCGTAATCATTAATCCGTAGCCCTAAAACTCTATAAGTCAAACTGTAACCGGTAACCCATATATCGTAATTCATAACCTGTACCCGTAACCCGAAAACCGTAACTTACACAACGTTACCCGTAACCCGCAACCCATTATCGATAACCACAACCAGAAAACCGTATCCGACAAACCGTAACCCATATACCGTAATTCGTAACCCGTAGCCCGAAAACCTTAACTCGTACAACATAAACCGTGAACTGTAACCCTTACACCGTAACCCGTAATTGAAAACCCGTAACCCGAAAACCGTAACCGTAATCCGTCACGCGACTGCCATCAGGTAAAACGTAACCTTTAACCCTTACACCGTAACCCGTAACTTGTAATCGACAACTCGTAACCCGAAATCCGTAACCGTCAAACCGTAATTCGTAACCCGTACCCGTACCCGTACTCTACCTGAAAGCCGTAACCTGTACAACGTAAACCGTAACCCGCATACGGTAACCCAGAACGCACAATCGATAACCCGTTACCCGCAATCGATAACCCGTAACCGTAACCGGTAACCGAATATCCGTAAACCCGTTACTCGAAAACCCGTCACACGAAAACCCGTCACGCGACTGCCATCAGGCGCTAGAGCCTTGTCGTGGCTTGGCAGCTTGTGTATCTCGATGACCCCAAGAGCTATACCAGCGGGAGTGTAAACTCCTGGTAGGTTCAACCAAGCTGGGAAGATCTTCGTGGGTAGGGATCAGACCAAAGCTAGCACACTAGTCCTCCAAGTTGGAGGTTGAAATATAAGGCCAGCAACCTTATCTCGTAAAAAAAAAAGATCTGCTATAAAAAACCCGTAACCGATAACCATTTACCCGAAAAACCGTAACCGTCGAACCGTTCATGTAACCGCAACCTTTAATACGTGTCCCGTAACCCATAACCGCAATTTGTAATCCGTAACACGTGATCCGAATAAACATAGCTGTCATACTGTAACTAGTAAATCATAAATCGTAACCAGTAACCGAATATCCGTAAACATGTAACTCGAAAACCTGCAACTCGTAACCCGCAACCCATAACCTAACGTTAAACCTAAATCATCAAACTAAAATTGTTAAACCTAAAACATTAAAACGAAAACCGAAAACCTGAACTTTTACACCTAAAACGTTAATTTAAAGCATAATAGGTAAATGGCAAAAACCGTAACCAGTAACCTGCTACTCGCAACCCGTAACTAAAAATGTTAACACTAAGATATTAAACCTAAAACGTTAAACCTAATTCGTTAGACTTAAATCGTTAAACCTAAAATGTTGAACCGAAAACCAGAAATCTAAAACCTACGTAACCCGTAACCACTAACCCGAAAAACTGTAACCGTCAAACCGTTCCCGTAAACCGTAATTTTTCTCCCGCAAGCCATACACCGTAATCCGTAACCCGTAACCCATAACACAAAATCAGAAAAACCGTAACTATCATACTGTAACTCGTAAATCATAAACAGTAACCCGAAACCGAATACAAATAAACACGTAACTCGAAAACCATAACCGTCAAACCATAACCTGTAACTCGTAACCCGAAACCCGTAACCTAAAATAATAAACCCAATACGTTAAACCGAAAACCTTAAAACGAAAATAAGAAACCGAAAAGAGAAAACTGAAAATCTAAAACCTGATACTCGTAACCCGTCAGCTACAATGTTAATACTAAACCAGAGGGGGGGTAGCGAGGGGGGCGGGGTGTACATATGTCCCCGGGCGCCGACCTTAGAAGGCGCCAAAATGGGTTGGGGAAAAAATCAAAAGCTCATTTTAACTGCAGTTTCCATTATAAATAATATATGTGGGAGGGGGCAAGTTGAAAGTTTTCCCCGGGGGTGGAGGGGGCGCCAAATTGAAAGTTTGTCCCCGGGGAAGGGTCGCTAAGTCTCTGCCAAAAAGCGAAAACCTAAAACATGAAATTTAAAGAGTAACTGGTAAAATGAAAAAAAAAACGCAACCCGTTACCCGAAAACTTTAACCGTAAACCGTCATTGATACACCGCAACCCGAAATTTGTAATATTATATATTCCGAAGAACTGTAACACCGTAACTCGTAAACCATCAACCGTATCCCGTTAACCATACACTTACCCGCAAACTGTAAACCGCAACCAGCAAACCATAACCCGTACACCGTTAACCGTAATCCGTAAACCCTTCACCGTAACTCGCACACAATAACCGTAACAGCTACACCGTAACCGGTACACCGTAACCCGTACACCGTACACAGTAATCCATAACCTATCACCCGTAAACAGTATCCCATAACCTGTAACCCGCAAACCGTAACTCTACAACGAAAACCGTAGCGAGGGGGGGCGGGGGGTACATATTTCCCCGGGCGCCGACCTTAGGAGGCGCCAAAATGGGTTGGGGAAAAAAAAAGTAAAAGCTCATTTTAGCTGCAGTTCACACTATAAATAATATATGGGAAGGGGTGGGGGCGCCAAATTGAAAATTTTTCGGGGCGCTACGCCTCATCTTAAAAGCGGAAACCTAAAACATAAAACTTAAAGAGTAACTGGTAAAATGCAAAAAACCGCAAGCCTTAACCACCAACCCAAAAAAAAACCGTAACCGTCAAACCGTACCCGTAAACCGTAACCTTTTACCAGTAACCCGTTCACCATATAATTCAAGCTGTAACTCGTAACACGTAATTTGAAAAAACGTATGTCGTAAATCATAAACCGATCCCGTACCAAATACCCGTAATTACGTAACTCAAAAACCGTAACCGGTAACGTGACCCGAAACCTGCAAACTATAACCTGAACCCCGGCAACCTTAATTCGTACACAGTAAAACGTAACCCGCGAACTGTAACCCATATTCCGAAAACCGTATCCGGCTAACCATAACCCGCAAACTGCAGATCGTAACCCGAACATCGTTAACCCTAACTCGTACACCGTAAATCTTACTCAGTAACCGTAACTCGTACACTGTAGCCCGTACATCGTAACCCGTAACCCGTAAATCGTATCCCGTAACCTGTAACCTGTAACCCGCAACCTGTAACCCGCAGACCGTAACCCTCACAACGTAATCCGTAACCAGTAACCTATAAACCGTAACCCGAAAACCGTAATCGTCGAACCGAACCGATACACCGTAACCGGCACACCGTAACCGGTACACCGTAACCGGTACACCGTAACCAGTTCACCGTAACCCGAAACCGCAATTGTAACATGTATCCCGAAAAACCGTATCACCGTTACCCGTTACTCATACACTTCACTCGCAAACTGTAAACCGTAACCAGCAAATCATAACTCGTACACCGTAACCGGTACACCGTAACCCGAAACCGCAATTGTAACATGTATCCCGAAAAACCGTATCACCGTTACCCGTTACACATAAACTTATCTCGCATACTGTAAACCGTAACCAGCAAACCATAACCCATACACCGTTATTCGTAATCCGTAAATCATTTACCGTAACTCGTACACAGTAACCGTAACTCGTACACAGTAACCGTAACTCGTACACCCTAACAGATACACTGTAACCGGTACACCGTAGCCCGTACACCGTACACGATAACACTTATCCCGTAACCTGTAACTCGTAAAACCGAAAACCTAAATTCTAAAACTTAAAACTTAAAGAGTAACTAGTAAACTGCAAAAAAACGCAACCCTTAACCACAACCAGAAAAAAAGGTAACCGTCAAAACATACCCGTAAACCGTAACCTTTAACTCATAACCCGTACACCATAACCCGTAACCCGTAACCCGCAAACTATAACCCGTAACATGTAATTTTATAAACCTTAACTGTCATACAGTATGTCGTAAATCATAAACAGATCCCGTAATCAAATACCCGTAATTACGTAACTCAAAAACCGTAACCGGATACGTAACCCGTAACCCGAAACCCGCGAACTGTAACACATATTCCGAAAACCGTAACCGGCAAACCATAACACGCAAACTGTAAACCGTAACCCGAACACCGTAAACCGTAATCGATAACCCGTAACCCGAAAACCGTAACCCATTTACCGTAATTCTTAACCCGTACCCGTAACCCGAAAACCGTAACCCGTACAACATAAACCATAAATCATAAACCGTAATCCTTACACCGTCACACGTAACCTGTAATCCATAACCCGATAACCGTGACCGTCAAACCGTAACCGTCAAACCGTAACCCATAACCCATGACCCATATACCGTAATTCGTACCCGTAACTCGAAAAAATGTAACCGACAAACTGTAACCTATATCCCGTAGCCAATAACCCTTAACATGTAACCGATAACCCGTAACCGATAACCAGTAACCCATAAACAAAACACCTTGACCGTCAAACCGTAACCCGTAACCGAAAATATTAACCGTAAACCGTAAATAGTACACCACAAACGGTATCCCGTAACGGGTACACCGTAACCCGTTTACCGTACATCGTAACCCACAACCCGTAATCCTTAACCTAAAATATTAAACCTAATATGTTAAACCTAAAACGTTAAACAGAATACATTAAACCGAAAACTGAAATCCTAAAACCAAAAACCTGAAGGGTAATAGGTAAACTGCAAAAACCATTACTCGTATCTTGCTACTCATCACCCTTAAACCGTAACTTGATATTCGTAACCCGTAAACGACAATGTTAAACCTAAAACAAGAGGCGTAGCAAGGCTGGGGGGGGGGGGGGGGCGTGGGTAGATATTTTCCCGGGCGCCGACCTTTGGAGGCTCCAAAATGGGTTGGAAAGAAAATTAAAAGCTCATTTTAGCTGTAGTTTTCCATTATAAATATAAATAATATATGGGAGGGTGGGGAAGTGTGTGAGTGGGGGGGGGGCGGCTGCACCAAATTGAAAGTTTGTCCCAGGGGGGGGGGGAACAACCAAATTTAAAGTTTGTCCTCGGAGAAGGGTCGCTACGCCACTGCCTAAAAGCGAAAATCTAAAACATAAAACTTAAAGAGTAACTTGTAAACTGCAAAAAAAAAACGCAACCCTTAACCACTAACCCAAAAAAACAGTAACCGTCAAATCGTACCCGTAAACCATAACGTTTAACCCGTAACCCGTACACCATAACCCGTAACCCTCAAACTGTAACTCGTAACTTGTAATGGTACGAACACCGTAACCGAAAGCGTAACCTGTAACCCGCAAACCATAACCTGAATCCCGTTAACCCTAATTCGTACACTGTAAAACGTAAACTATACACAGTAAACCGTAACCCGCGAACTGTAACCCATATTCCGAAAACCGTAACCGGCAAACTATAACCCGTAAACTGCAAATCGTAACCCGAACACAGTGAACCCTATCTCATACACCGTAACCGTAACTCGTACACCGTAACAGGTACACTGTAACCCGTACACCATAACCCGTACACCATACACCGTAAACGGCAACCCGTACCTCTAACCTGTAACCCGCAAACCGTAAACCTTAAACCGTAAACCGTAAGCCATAATCAATAAACCGTAACCCGAAAACCGTAACCGTCGAACCGTAACCCGTAATCCATATATCTTAATTCGTTACCCGAACCCGTAAACAGAAAACCGTATCCCGTAAAACGTAAAACGTAAATCAAAGCTTCACAACGTGACCCGTAATTGATAACCCGTAACTCGTACCAGTAACCCGAAAACCTTAACTCGTACAACGTAAACCGTAATCCTTACACCGTAACCAGTAACACGAAACTCGAAAACCCGTAACTGTCAAACCGTAACCTATATAACCCGTAACCCGTAACCAAAGACCCATAAACGACATAATCGTAACCCGTTACCCGAAAAAAAATAACCTTAAACCGTACCCGATACACTGTAATCCGTACACCGAAACCCGCAACCCGCAATTCGTAATATGTAACCTGAAAAACCGTAACTGTCACACCGTAACTCGTAAACCATCAACCGAAACCCGGTACCCGAAAACCGTAACCGGTAAACCATAATCCGTAAACTACAAACCGTACCCGAACACCGTTAACCGCAACTCGTACACCGTAACCCGTACAACGTGACCCCCAACCCGTAGCCAGTAAACAGTACCACGTAAACCTTTAACCCACAAGCCGTAACCCGTAAAATGTAAATCGTAATCCTT
Organism: Physella acuta; assembly: GCF_028476545.2. Classification (NCBI taxonomy): domain Eukaryota; kingdom Metazoa; phylum Mollusca; class Gastropoda; family Physidae; genus Physella; species Physella acuta. The sequence goes on along the minus strand of NW_026732991.1, from coordinate 101,856 downwards.
ACACCGCAACCCTTAACCCGTAATCGAAAACACGTAATCCGAAAACCATAACCGTCAAACTGTAACACGTAACCTATATACCGTAATTCGTAACCGGTATCCGTACCCCGCAAACCGTAACCCGTGCGACGTAACACGTAACCCATAAGTCAAACAACGAAAACCGTAAAACGTAACCCTTACACCGTAACCCGTAATCAATAACCCGTAATCCGTAACCAATATACCGTATTTCTTAAGCAGTACCCGTAACCAGGAACCGTAACCCGTACAACGTAAACCGTAAAACGAAACCCTTACACCGTAACAAGTAAAAAATCGAAAACCCTTAACCCAAAAACCATAACCGTCAAACCGTAACCGATATACCGTAATTCTTAACCCGTACACCGCAAACCATAACCCGGACGACTTTATTCTTTACCCGTAATCAATAACCCGTAACCCAAAAATCGTAACCGTGAAATCGTAACCCTAAACCCATTTACCGTAATAAGTAACCCGTCCACGTAACCCGAAAACCGTAATCCGTACAACGTAACCCGTAACTCGAAAACAAAACATGTCGAACCATAACCCATAAACAGTAACAGAAAACCCGTAACCCGAAAACTGTAACCGTTAAACCGTAACACGTAACCCATATACCGTAATTAATAACACGTACCAGTAACACCAAACCGTAACCAGTACAATGTTAACCGTAAACCGTAACCTTTACACCGTAACCCTCAACCCGTAACCCAAAAACCGTCACCGTGAAATCGTAACACGTAACCCATATACCGTTATTAATAACACGTACCGGTAACACCAAACCGTAACCAGTACAATGTTAACCGTAAAACGTAACCATTACACCGTAACCCGTAATCGATAACCCGTAACCCAATAACTGTAACCGTTAAACCGTAACCCGTAAACCAATATACCGTAATTCCTAACCAGTACCCCGCAAACCGTAACCCGTAATCGATTACCCGTAACCCAAAAAAACCGTCGCCGTGAAATCGAAACTGGTAACCCATATACCTTAATTCGTAATCCTTACCCGTAACCTCAAAACCGTGACCAGTACAACGTAAACCGTAACCCTTACACCGTAACCCGTACCAGCAACCCGAAAACCATAATCGAAACAACTTTAACCGTAACCCGTAAGCGTATTACCGTAATCCGCAACCCGTAATCGATAACCCACAACCCGAAAATTGTAACCGTCAAACCTTAGCCCGTAACCCACATATCGTAATTTGAAGCCCGTACCCGTAACCAGCAAACCGTTACCCGTACGACGTATCCCGTAACCCGTAATCGATAACACGTAACCCGAAAACCGTAGCCATGAAATCGTAACCCATAACCCATGTACCGTAATTTGTAACTCGTACTCGTAACCCCAAAACCGTAACAAGTACAACGTAAACCGTATAAGGCAAACCATAACCCTTACACCGTAACTCATACCCGCAATGCGAAAACCGTAACCGAAAAAACGTAAACCGTAAAACGTAACCTTTAACCCTTACACCGTAACCTGTAATCGACAACTCGTAACCCGAAATCCGTAACCGTCAAACCGTAATTCGTAACCCGTACCCGTACCCGTACCTGAAAGCCGTAACCTGTACAACGTAAACCGAAACCCGCACACGGTAACCCGTATCGCACAATCGATAACCCGTTATCCGCAACCGATAACCCGTAACCGTAACCGGTAACCGAATATCCGTAAACCCGTTACTCGAAAACCCGTCACGCGACTGCCATCAGGTGCTAGAGCCTTGTCGTGGCTTGGCAGCTTGTGTATCTCGATGACCCCAAGAGCTATACCAGCGGGAGTGTAAACTCCTGGTAGGTTCAACCAAGCTGGGAAGATCTTCGTGGGTAGGGATCAGACCAAAGCTAGCACACTGGTCCTCCAGGTTGGGGGTTGAAATATAAGGCCAGCAACCTTATCTCGTAAAAAAAGAACTGCTATAAAAAACCCGTAACCGATAGCCAGTTACCTGAAAAACCGTAACCGTCGAACCGTTCCTGTAACCGCAACCTTTAATACGTGTCTCGTAACCCATAACCGCAATTTGTAACCCGTAACACGTGATCCGAAAAACCATAGCTGTCATACTGTAACTCGTAAATCATAAATCGTAACCAGTAACCGAATATCCGTAAACACTTAACTCGAAAACCTGCAACTCGTAACCCGCAAACCATAACCTAACGTTAAACCTAAATCATTAAACTAAAATTGTTAAACCTAAAACATTAAAACGAAAACCGAAAACCTGAACTCTTAAACCTAAAACTTTAATTTAAAGCATCATAGGTAAATGGCAAAAACCGTAACCAGTAACCTGCTACTCGCAACCCGTAACTTAAAATGTTAACACTAAGATATTAAACCTAAAACGTTAAACCTAATTCGTTAGACTTAAATCGTTAAACCTAAAATGTTGAACCGAAAACCAGAAATCTAAAGCCTACGTAACCCGTAACCACTAACCCGAAAAACTGTAACCGTCAAACCGTTCCCGTAAACCGTAATCTTTATCCCGCAAGCCATACACCGTAATCCGTAACCCATAACACAAAATCCGAAAAACCGTAACTATCATACTGTAACTCGTAAATCATAAACAGTAACCCGAAACCGAATACAAATAAACACGTAACTCGAAAACCATAACCGTCAAACCATAACCTGTAACTCGTTACCCGAAACCCGTAATCTAAAATAATAAACCTAATACGTTAAACCTAAAACGTAAAAACTAAAACTTTAAACCGAAAACCTTAAAACGAAATTATGAAACCGAAAAGCGAAAACTGAAAATCTAAAACCTGATACTCTTAACCCGTCAGCTACAATGTTAATACTAAAACCAGAGGGGGGGGGGGTAGCGAGGGGAGCGGGGGGTACATATGTCCCCGGGCGCCGACCTTAGAAGGCGCCAAAATGGGTTGGGAAAAAAATCAAAAGCTCATTTTAACTGCAGTTTGCATTATAAATAATATATGTGGGAGGGGGCAAGTTGAAAGTTTTTCCCCGGGGGTGGAGGGGGCGCCAAAGTGAAAGTTTGTCCCCGGGGAAGGGTCGCTACGTATCCGGCTAACCATAACCCACAAACTGCAAATCGTAACCCGAACACCGTTAACCCTAACTCGTACACCGTAAATCTTACTCAGTAACCGTAACTCGTACACTGTAGCCCGTATACCGCAACCCGTAACCCGTAAATCGTATCCCGTAACCTGTAACCTGTAACCCGCAGACCGTAACCCTCACAACGTAATCCGTATCCAGTAACCTATAAACCGTAACCCGAAAACCGTAATCCTCGAACCGTAACCAATACACCGTAAACGGTACACCGTAACCCGAAACCGAAATTGTAACATGTATCCCGAAAAACCGTAACACCGTTACCCGTTACTCATACACTTAACCCGCAAACGGTTTTTGGGTTAAGGGTAAAAAAATTAAAAGCTCATTTTAGCTGTAGTTTTCCATTATAAATATAAATAATATATGGGAGGGTGGGGAAGTGGGGGGGGGCGGCTGCACCAAATCGAAAGTTTGTCCCAGGGGGGGGGGGGGGGGGGAAACAACCAAATTTAAAGTTTGTCCTCGGAAAAGGGTCGCTACGCCACTGCCTAAAAGCGAAAATCTAAAACATAAAACGTAAAGAGTAACTTGTAAACTGCAAAAAAAAAACAACTGTAAAACGTAAACTATACACAGTAATCCGTAACCCGCGAACTGTAACCAATATTCCGAAAACCGTAACCGGCAAACTATAACCCGTAAACTGCAAATCGTAACCCGAACACAGTGAACCCTATCTCATAATTTGTAACCGTAACTCGTACACCGTAACAGGTACACTGTAACCCGTACACCATAACCCGTACACCATACACCGTAAACGACAACCCGTACCTATAACCTGTAACCTGCAAACCGTAAACCTTAAACCGTAAACCGTAAGCCATAATCAATAAACCCGTAACCTGTTAAACGTATAACAAAAACACTAAAATGTTTAAGTTTAAACCCGTAACCTGTAACTTGCAACCCGAAACGCACAAAATGTAAAATCTTAAAACCTAAAACCCAAAAATTCAAGGCGTATCCCGTAAACTGCAAAAACCATAACCGTATTTCCGTATCTTGCAACTCGTTACGCGTAACCTAAAATATTAAACCTATGACGTTAAACCGAAAACCATAAATCTAAAACCTTAAACATAAATCGTAACCTGTAAACTGAAAAAACTGTAACCAGTAACCGGCAACAGTAACCCATAACCCATAACCCATAACCCGTATCCTGCAACTCAATACCATTAACCTAAAATGCTAAACCTAAAACGTTAAAGTTAAAACGTTAAACCTAAAACGTTAAACCTTAAACGTTAAACCTAAAACGTTAAATCTAAAACGGAAAACCTGAAATCTAAAACCCATAACCACTAACGCGTAAAAACCATAACCATCAGACCGTACCAAGTAACCTTTGACCCGTAACCCGTACACCGTAACCTGCAAACTGTAACTTATAACACGTAATTTGAAAAACCGTAACTGTCATAGAGTATGTCGTAAATTTTGAACCGATCCTGTTATCAAATACCCGTAATTACGTAACTCTAAAATCATAACCGTCAAACCGTATCCCCTGACCTGCAAACTGTAACTGGAATACCGTTACCCGTAACCAGCTTACTGTAACACGTAACAATAACCTGAAAAACCGTAGCTGTCATAAAATAATTCAAAACCCATAATATGTTACCCGTATCCCAAAAACCGTAACTGCGAAACCGTAACAAATAACCGGTAATCAAACTGTAACCAATATCCAGTAGCCCGAGAAACCGTAACAGTCCTACCGTCCCGGTAACCGCAACCCTAAACACGTATTCCGTAACCCATAACCTGCAAACTGTAACCTGTAACACGTTATCCGAATAACCATAGCTGTCATACCGTAACAAAAACCTGCTACTCGCAACCAGTAATCGATAAAGCGTGTCCCGACAACTGTAACCGTCAGACCGTAACCTTTAATCGATAACCCGTAACCCGAAAACCGTCGCCGTAAAATAGTAACCCTTAACACATATACCGAAATTCCTAACCCGAACCTGTAACCCCAAAAACCGAAACCAGAACAACGTAAACCGTAAATGGCAAACCCTAAACCGTAACCCTTACACCGTAACCCGTACCCGCAACCCGAAAACCGTAACCAAAACAACTTTAACCGTAACCCGTAACCGTAATACCGTAACCCGTAATCGATAACCCGTAATCGATAACCCGTAACCCGAAAACCGTCGCCGTGAAATCGTAACCCGTAACCCATATACCGATATTCCTAAGCCGAACCCGTAACCCCAAAACCGTAACCAGTGCAACGTAAACCGTAAGTGGCAAACCGAAAACCGAAACCCTTACACCGTAACCCGTACCCGCAACCCGAAAAACGTAACCGAAACAACTTAAACGTAACCCGTAACCGTATTTCCGTAGTCCGTAACCCGTAATCGATAACCCGTTACACCGTAACCCGTAAACGATAATGCCTAAAGCGAAAACTGTCACCGTCGAAACCTAACCCGTAATCGATAACCGTAACCCGAAAACCGTAACCAAAATAACTTTAACCGTAACCCGTAACCGTATTACCGTAATCCGTAATCGATAACCCGTTACATCGTAACCCGTAATCGAGAAACGTAACCCGACAAATGTAACCGTCAAACCGTAACCCGTAATCGATAACCCGTAATCGATAACCCGTAATCGATAACCCGTAATCGATAACCCGTAATCGATAACACGTAAGCTGAAAACTGTCACCATGAAATCGTAACCCGTAACCCATATAATGAAATTCCTAACCCGAACCCGTAACCCCAAAACCGTAACCAGTACATTATAAACCGTAAGTGGCAAACCAAAAAACCGAAACCCTTACACCGTAACCCGTACCCGAAAAACGTAACCGAAACAACTTAAACATAACCCGTAACCTTATTTCCGTAATCCGTAACCCGTAATCGATAACCCGTTACACCGTTACCCTTAATCGAGAAACGCAACCCGACAAATGTAACCGTCAAACCGTAACCCGTAATCGATAATCCGTAATCGATAACCCGTAAGCTGAAAACCGTCACCATGAAATCGTAACCCGTAACCCATATACCAAAATTCCTAACCCGAACCCGTAACCCCAAAACCGTAACAAGTACATTATAAACCGTAAGTGGCAAACCGAAAACCGAAACCCTTACACCGTAACCCGTACCCGCAACCCGAAAAACGTAACCGAAACAACTTAAACGTAACCCGTAACCGTATTTCCGTAATCCGTAACCCGTAATCGATAACCCGTTAAATCGTTACCCTTAATCGAGAAACGCAACCCGACAAATGTAACCCGTAATCGATAACCCGTAATCGATAACCCGTAACCTGAAAACCGTCGCCGAGAAATCGTAACCCGTAACCCATATACCGAAATTCCTAACCCGCACCCGTAACCCCAAAACGCGTAATCCGAAAACTGTAACCTTCGAAACGAAACCCGTAATCGATAACAGTAACCCGAAAATCGCAACCGAAATAACTTTAACCGTAACCCGTAACCGTATTACTGTAATCCGCAATCGATAACACGTTACACCGTAACCCGTAATCGATAAAGCGTAAACTGAAAATGTAACCGTCAAACCGTAACCCGTAATCGATAACCCGTAATCTGAAAACCGTCGCCATGAAATCGTTAACCGTAACCCATATACCGAAATTCCTAAACCGAATCCGTAACCCCAAAACCGTAACCAGTACAACATAAACCGTAAGTGGCAAAACAAATACCGTAACCCTTACACCATAACTCGTACCCGCAACCCAAAAACCGTAACCGAAACAACTTAAACGCAACCCCTAACCGTATTACCGTAATCCGTAACCCGTAATCGATAACCCGTTGCACCATAACCCGTAATCGAGAAACGTAACCCGACAAATGTAACCGTCAAACCGTAACCTGTAATCGATAATCCGTAACCTGAAAACTGTCGCCATGAAATCGTAACCCGTAACCCTTATACCAAAATTCCTAACCCGAACCCGTAACTCAGAAACCGTAACCAGTACAACGTAAACCGTAAATGGCAAACCGTGAACCGTAACCCTTATACCGTAACCCGTAATCGATAAAGCGTAATCCGAAATCTGTAACCGTCGAAACGTAACCCGTAATCGATAACCCGTAACACAAAAACCGTCGCCGAGAAATCGTAACCCGTAACCCATATACCGAAATTCCTAACCCGAACTCGTAACCCCAAAACCGTAACCAGTACAACGTAAACCGTAAGTGGCAAACCGAAAACCGAAACCCTTACACCGTATACCGTACCCGCAACCTGAAAAACGTAACCGAAACACCTTAAAGGTAACCCGTAACCGTATTTCCGTAATCCGTAACCCGTAATCGATAACCCGTTACACCGTAACCCGTAAACGATAATGCCTTAATCGAAAACTGTTACCGTCGAAACGTAACCCGTAATCGATAACCGTAACCCGAAAACCGCAACCGAAATAACTTTAACCGTAACCCGTAACCGTATTACTGTAATCCGCAATCGATAACACGTTTCACCGTAACCCGTAATCGATAAAGCGTAAACCGAAAACCGTAAACCATAAAACTTAAAGCGTAAACCGTAAACCGTGAACCGTGAACCGTAAACCGTAAAGCGTAGCTCGAATACCGTAACCCGCAAAACCGTAAACCGTAGCTCGAATACCGTAACCCGCACACCGTAGTAGCTCGAATACCGTAACCCGCACACCGTAGTAGCTCGAATACCGTAACCCGCACACCGTAGCTTGAATACCGTAACCCGCACACCGTAGCTCGAATACCGTAACCCGCACACCGTAGCTCGAATACCGTAACCCGCACACCGTAGCTCGAATACCGTAACCCGCACACCGTAGCTCGAATACCGTAACCCGCACACAGTAGCTCGAATACCGTAACCCGCACACCGTAGCTCGAATACCGTAACCCGCACACCGTAGCTCGAATACTGTAACCCGCACACCGTAGCTCGAATACCGTAACCCGCACTCCGTAGTAGCTCGAATACCGTAACCCGCACACCGTAGTAGCTCGAATACCGTAACCCGCACGACGTAGTAGCTCGAATACCGTAACCCGCACGACGTAGTAGCTCGAATACCGTAACCCGCACGACGTAGTAGCTCGAATACCGTAACCCGCACACCGTAGTAGCTCGAATACCGTAACCCGCACACCGTAGTAGCTCGAATACCGTAACCCGCACACCGTAGTAGCTCGAATACCGTAACCCGCACACCGTAGTAGCTCGAATACCGTAACCCGCACACCGTAGCTCGAATACCGTAACCCGCACACCGTAGCTCGAATACCGTAACCGCACACCGTAGCTCGAATACCGTAACCCGCACACCGTAGCTCGAATACCGTAACCCGCACACCGTAGTAGCTCGAATACCGTAACCCGCACACCGTAGTAGCTCGAATACCGTAACCCGCACACCGTAGTAGCTCGAATACCGTAACCCGCACACCGTAGTAGCTCGAATACCGTAACCCGCACACCGTAGCTCGAATACCGTAACCCGCACACCGTAGCTCGAATACCGTAACCCGCACACCGTAGCTCGAATACCGTAACCCGCACACCGTAGCTCGAATACCGTAACCCGCACACCGTAGCTCGAATACCGTAACCCGCACACCGTAGCTCGAATACCGTAACCCGCACACCGTAGCTCGAATACCGTAACCCGCACACCGTAGCTCGAATACCGTAACCCGCACACCGTAGCTCGAATACCGTAACCCGCACACCGTAGCTCGAATACCGTAACCCGCACACCGTAGCTCGAATACCGTAACCCGCACACCGTAGCTCGAATACTGTAACCCGCACACCGTAGTAGCTCGAATACCGTAACCCGCACACCGTAGTAGCTCGAATACCGTAACCCGCACGACGTAGTAGCTCGAATACCGTAACCCGCACGACGTAGTAGCTCGAATACCGTAACCCGCACACCGTAGTAGCTCGAATACCGTAACCCGCACACCGTAGCTCGAATACCGTAACCCGCACACCGTAGCTCGAATACCGTAACCCGCACACCGTAGCTCGAATACCGTAACCCGCACACCGTAGCTCGAATACCGTAACCCGCACACCGTAGCTCGAATACCGTAACCCGCACACCGTAGTAGCTCGAATACCGTAACCCGCACACCGTAGTAGCTCGAATACCGTAACCCGCACACCGTAGTAGCTCGAATACCGTAACCCGCACACCGTAGTAGCTCGAATACCGTAACCCGCACACCGTAGTAGCTCGAATACCGTAACCCGCACACCGTAGTAGCTCGAATACCGTAACCCGCACACCGTAGTAGCTCGAATACCGTAACCCGCACACCGTAGTAGCTCGAATACCGTAACCCGCACACCGTAGTAGCTCGAATACCGTAACCCGCACACCGTAGTAGCTCGAATACCGTAACCCGCACACCGTAGTAGCTCGAATACCGTAACCCGCACACCGTAGTATCTCGAATACCGTAACCCGCACACCGTAGTAGCTCGAATACCGTAACCCGCACACCGTAGTAGCTCGAATACCGTAGCCCGCACGCCGTAGCTCGAATACCGTAGCCCGCACGCCGTAGCTCGAATACCGTAGCCCGCACGCCGTAGCTCGAATACCGCAGCCCGCACGCCGTAGCTCGAATACCGCAGCCCGCACGCCGTAGCTCGAATACCGCAGCCCGCACGCCGTAGCTCGAATACCGCAGCCCGCACGCCGTAGCTCGAATACCGCAGCCCGCACGCCGTAGCTCGAATACCGCAGCCCGCACGCCGTAGCTCGAATACCGTAACCCGCACACCGTAGTAGCTCGAATACCGTAACCCGCACACCGTAGTAGCTCGAATACCGTAACCCGCACACCGTAGTAGCTCGAATACCGTAGCCCGCACGCCGTAGCTCGAATACCGCAGCCCGCACGCCGTAGCTCGAATACCGCAGCCCGCACGCCGTAGCTCGAATACCGCAGCCCGCACGCCGTAGCTCGAATACCGCAGCCCGCACGCCGTAGCTCGAATACCGCAGCCCGCACGCCGTAGCTCGAATACCGCAGCCCGCACGCCGTAGCTCGAATACCGCAGCCCGCACGCCGTAGCTCGAATACCGCAGCCCGCACGCCGTAGCTCGAATACCGCAGCCCGCACGCCGTAGCTCGAATACCGCAGCCCGCACGCCGTAGCTCGAATACCGCAGCCCGCACGCCGTAGCTCGAATACCGCAGCCCGCACGCCGTAGCACGAATACCGCAGCCCGCACGCCGTAGCTCGAATACCGCAGCCCGCACGCCGTAGCTCGAATACCGCAGCCCGCACGCCGTAGCTCGAATACCGCAGCCCGCACGCCGTAGCTCGAATACCGCAGCCCGCACGCCGTAGCTCGAATACCGCAGCCCGCACGCCGTAGCTCGAATACCGCAGCCCGCACGCCGTAGCTCGAATACCGCAGCCCGCACGCCGTAGCTCGAATACCGCAGCCCGCACGCCGTAGCTCGAATACCGCAGCCCGCACGCCGTAGCTCGAATACCGCAGCCCGCACGCCGTAGCTCGAATACCGCAGCCCGCACGCCGTAGCTCGAATACCGCAGCCCGCACGCCGTAGCTCGAATACCGCAGCCCGCACGCCGTAGCTCGAATACCGCAGCCCGCACGCCGTAGCTCGAATACCGCAGCCCGCACGCCGTAGCTCGAATACCGCAGCCCGCACGCCGTAGCTCGAATACCGCAGCCCGCACGCCGTAACTCGAATACCGCAGCCCGCACGCCGTAGCTCGAATACCGCAGCCCGCACGCCGTAGCTCGAATACCGCAGCCCGCACGCCGTAGCTCGAATACCGCAGCCCGCACGCCGTAGCTCGAATACCGCAGCCCGCACGCCGTAACTCGAATACCGCAGCCCGCACGCCGTAGCTCGAATACCGCAGCCCGCACGCCGTAGCTCGAATACCGCAGCCCGCACGCCGTAGCTCGAATACCGCAGCCCGCACGCCGTAGCTCGAATACCGCAGCCCGCACGCCGTAGCTCGAATACCGCAGCCCGCACGCCGTAGCTCGAATACCGCAGCCCGCACGCCGTAGCTCGAATACCGCAGCCCGCACGCCGTAGCTCGAATACCGCAGCCCGCACGCCGTAGCTCGAATACCGCAGCCCGCACGCCGTAGCTCGAATACCGCAGCCCGCACGCCGTAGCTCGAATACCGCAGCCCGCACGCCGTAGCTCGAATACCGCAGCCCGCACGCCGTAGCTCGAATACCGCAGCCCGCACGCCGTAGCTCGAATACCGCAGCCCGCACGCCGTAGCTCGAATACCGCAGCCCGCACGCCGTAACTCGAATACCGCAGCCCGCACGCCGTAGCTCGAATACCGCAGCCCGCACGCCGTAGCTCGAATACCGCAGCCCGCACGCCGTAGCTCGAATACCGCAGCCCGCACGCCGTAGCTCGAATACCGCAGCCCGCACGCCGTAACTCGAATACCGCAGCCCGCACGCCGTAGCTCGAATACCGCAGCCCGCACGCCGTAGCTCGAATACCGCAGCCCGCACGCCGTAGCTCGAATACCGCAGCCCGCACGCCGTAGCTCGAATACCGCAGCCCGCACGCCGTAGCTCGAATACCGCAGCCCGCACGCCGTAGCTCGAATACCGCAGCCCGCACGCCGTAGCTCGAATACCGCAGCCCGCAACCCGCCAAACGTAAACGGTAACCCGTCACGCGACTGCCATCAGGTGCTAGAGCCTTGTCGTGGCTTGGCAGCTTGTGTATCTCGATGACCCCAAGAGCTATACCAGCGGGAGTGTAAACTCCTGGTAGGTTCAACCAAGCTGGGAAGATCTTCGTGGGTAGGGATCAGACCAAAGCTAGCACACTGGTCCTCCAGGTTGGGGGTTGAAATATAAGGCTTGCAACCTTATCTCGTTAAAACAAGAACTGCTATAGAAACTGCAAGTACATAAGTACAACATTAGTTCGAATTTTTTTCAAAACGCCAAAGACCAAAAACCTAAAACCTAAATATAAACACCTAAAGCCTTAAACCTAAATCAATAAACATAAACCATAAAACATTAAAACTAAAACCTGAAATCTAAAACGTTTAAATTGAACCTAAAACGGTAAACCTAAAATGTTAAACCTAAAACGTTAAACCTAAAACGTTAAACCTAAAATCTTAAACCCAAAACCTACAACGTTTAACCTATAATGTTACACCTAAAAGTTAAACCTATAGCGTTAAAACTTAAAATGAAACCCTGAAACGTTAAACCTAAATTAGAAAACCAGAAATCTAAAACCTAAAACCCAACACCTAAACTGCAAAAACCGTAAAACGTAACCTGAAACACGTAACAGACAATTCGTAATTGGTAACCTGTAACGTGCAGTTCGTAACAAGAAACCTGCATCTCGTAACTCGTAACCTGCAATTCATAAACTGCAACCTGCAACTCGTAACCCGTAAACTAAAACGTTAAACCTAAAATGTTCACCCTAAAACGTTATACCTAAAACCGACATGAAATCTAAAACATAAAACTTACAGTTTAAGGCGTAACCACTTGACTGCAAAAACCGTAACACATAAACTGCAACTCGTAACCCGTAACCTAAAAAAATCAAACCTAAAATGATCAACCTAATTCGTAAAACCTAAAACGATAAACCGAAAACGGAAAACCTGAAATCTAAAACCATAATTCTAAAACTTAAAACGGAACCGGTTAGCTGCAAAAATCATAACCTGCAACTCGTAACCTGTAACCTGCAACTCGTAACCCGCAACCTGCAACATGCAACATGTAAACTAAAACGTTAAACCTTAGTTATAAAACCTAAAATGTTAAACATGCAGCTCATAACTAGTAACCTAAACTTTAAACCTAAAATATTAAACCGAAAACTGAAAACCTGAAATCTAAAACCTAAAACTTAAAACGTAAAACGTAAACTGCAAAAACTGTAAACCGTAACCTGCAACCCGTAACCTGCAACTCGTAACCCGTAACGTAAAAACGTTAAAAACTAAAATATTATACCTAAAAGTTAAACCAAAAATGTTAACCCCTAATCGTTAAACCTAAAACCCACAATATGAAATCTAAAACCTAAAACCTAAAACATAAAGCCTAACTTGTGTCTGAAAATGCTAAACCGTAACCCATAACCGATAATCCGTAACTCATACACCGTTATCCGCAAATCGTAACCCGTAACCAGTACTCAGAAAAACCGTTACCATTAAACCGTACACGAAAACCGTAACCCTCAACTCTTTACCCGTTACCTGTACACAGTAGCCCGTAACCCGCAAAATCTAACCCGTAATCCATTACATTCATATCGTTACTCGAAAACCGTAACCGTCAAACCGTAACCCTTAACTCGCAAACCGTAACCCGAATACCGTAACCCATAACCCACTTACCGTAGCCCGTAACAATTAACTCGAAAAACCTTCAACGTCATGCCGAAACACATAATACGTAATCCGTAACATGTTACCCGTAACCCGTATATGAAAAATCGTAACCGTCAAACGAGAAACTGTAATCCGTAACCCGATTACGTAACCCCTATTACAAAAAAAACGTAACCTCCAAACCGTGACCCGTAATCCGTAACCGTATACCATAACCCTTACATCGTAAGCCGTAACGTTTAACCCGCAACCCGTACAACGTAACCTTTAACGCGCAAACTGTAACCCGTAACACATAATCCGAAAAACATTACCTGTCATACCGTAACTCATAAATCACAAACCGTAAGCAGTAACCAAATACCCGTAAACACGTCACTCAAAAACCGTAACCGTCAAACCGTATCCCGTAACTTGCAACTCTTAACCCGTACCATAAAACATTAAAGCTTAAATATTAAACCTAAAATGTTAACGTAAAACATTACACCTAAAACGTTGAATTTATAACGTTAAAAATAAAACCAAAATTCCGAAATCAGAGAAACCTAAAACTTGAAACGTAACCCTCAAACTGCAAAAACCATGACCTGTCACCTGCAAATCATAAACTGCAACTGGCTGTTCGTAACCTGGAACTAATAACCCTAACTAGAAACCCGTAACCTAAAATATTAAACCTAACCCGTTAAACCCAAAATATTAAACATAAACCTTAAACCTAAAGTTAAACATTAAACTGAAAATGTAAAACATAACCGGTAAGCTGTAAAAACCGTAACCGGTAACCGTGAAACCGTAACCCGTAACCTGCGCCTCGTAACACGTACCTCGCAACCCGTAACATAAAACATAAAACATAAAATATTAAACCTAAAACTTTAAACTCAAAACGTTAACAGTTAAACCTAAAACTTATAGCGTAATCCCAAAACTGCAAAAACCTCAACCAGTAACCTGTAATCTGCAATTCATAAACCCTAACCTGCAAGTCGTAACCCGTAACACGTAACCTGCAAATAAAAACCCGTAACTCAATACCTACAACTCGTAATTTGCAACCTGCAATCTGCAACTAGTAACCCTTAACTTAAAATAATGTTAAACCTAAAATGTTTATCTTAAAAAGTTAAACCGAAAACCTGAAATCTAAAATATCAAGGGTTACAGTAAGGGTTACCCGTAATTTCCATAAACCGTAACCCGCAACCCGCTACTTGCAAACCGTAGATCGAATTCCGAAACCCTCAATCCGTAGCCCGAATACCGTAACCCGTAACCCAGAAACCGTAACCGTCAAACTGTTTTCCGCAACCCGTACTTTGTAACCCGTAAACGGTAACCCGTAAACCGTAACACGTTTACCGAAAAACCGTAATTGTCATTCCTTAACTCGTAAACCGTAACCCGTAACTGAATATCCGTAAACACGTAAACTCGAAAACTGTAACCCAATAACCGTAACCCGTAACCCGCAAACCTGTTGCCCGAGAACCGAAACCCAAAAACCGTAACCGTCAATCGGTAACCCGTTATAGTTAATCCGTAAGCCGTACTTAGTAAGCCGTACTCCGCAACCCTTAACCCGCAACACGTTTACCGAAGAATCGTCATAACGTAACTTGTAAAACCGTAACCAAATACGCGTTAGCCAGAATACCGTAACCCGTAACCCAGAAACCGTAACCGTCAAACTGTTTTCCGTAAACGGTAATCCGTAACCCGTACTTTGTAACCCGTACACTGTAACCCGTAACACAATTACCGAAAAACCGTAACTGTCATCCCGTAAGTCGTAAACCATTACCCGTAACCAAATCCCTGAAAACATGGAACTTGAAAACCGTAACCAAATAACCGCAACCCGCAACACGCAAACCATAGCCCGAATTCCGTAACCCAGAAACAATAACCGTCAAACTGTTTTCCGCAATGGTAATCCGTAAACCCGTACTTTGTAACCCTTACGCCATTACCCGTAACCAGAAACCCGTCACCCGAATCCCGTAACCGCCAAACCGTAGCTGGTAATCCATAACCGGTAATTCTTTACTTCTTTACCCGTATTTCGTAACCCGTACACCGTAACCCGTAAACCGTAAACCGTAACACGTTTACCGAAAAACCGTAACTGTCATTCCATAACTTGTAAACCGTAGTCCGTAACAGGCAACACGTTTACCGAAAAACCGTAACTGTCATTCCGTAACTCGTAAACCGTAACCCGTAACCGAATATTCGTAAACACGTAACTCGAAAACTTAACCCAATATCCGTAACCCGTAACCCGCAAATCTGTTGCCAGAGAACCGTAACCCGTAACCCAAAAACCGTAACCGTCAAACCGCTTTCCATGAACGGTAATCTGTAAACCCCACCTGCAAACCGTAGATCGAATTCCGGAACCCGCAAACCGTAGCCCGAATACCGTACCCCGAAACCCAAAAACTGTAACCGTCAAACTTTTTTTCGAATGGCAATCCATAACCCTTACTTTGTAACCCGTACACCGTAACCCGTAACACGTTTACCGAAAAACCGTAACTGTCATTCCGTAACTCGTAAACCGTAACCCGTAAACGAATACCCGTAGCCCGAATAACGTAACACGTCACCCGCAAACCTGTAGCGCCAAAAACCGTAACTGTCATACCGTAACTCGTAAACCGTTACCCGTAACCAAATAACCGTAACCCGCAACACGCAAACCATAGCCCGAATTCCGTAACTCGTAATCCGTAAACCGCAAACCATAAACCGTAAAAAGTAAACCGTAAACCATAAACCGTAAAAAGTAAACCGTAAACCATAAACCGTAAAAAGTAAACCGTAAACCGTCAACCGTCAACGGTATACCGTATACCGTATACCGTATACCGTAAACCGTCGTAAACCGTCGTAAACCGTCGTAAACCTTCGTAAACCGTCGTAAACCGTCGTAAACCGTCAACCGTCCACCGTCAACCGTAAACCGTAAAAGGCAACACGTTTACCGAAAAAACGTAACCGAATATTCGTAAACACGTAACTCGAAAACTGTAACCGTAAACCGTAAAAACCCGCACACCGTAGCTCGAATACCGTAACCCGCAAACCGTTGCTCGAATACCGTAACCCGCAAACCGTAGCTCGAATACCGTAACCCGCAAACCCCCGCAAACCGTAGCTCGAATACCGTAACCCGCAAACCGTAGCTCGAATACCGTAACCCGCAAACCGTAGCTCGAATACCGTAACCCGCAAACCGTAGCTCGAATACCGTAACCCGCAAACCGTAGCTCGAATACCGTAACCCGCACACCGTAGCTCGAATACCGTAACCCGCAAACCGTAGCTCGAATACCGTAACCCGCAAACCGTAGCTGGAATACCGTAACCCGCTCACCGTAGCTCGAATACCGTAACCCGCAAACCGTAGCTCGAATACCGTAACCCGTAAACCGTAGCTCGAATACCGTAACCCGCAAACCGTAGCTTGAATACCGTAACCCGCAAACCGTAGCTCGAATACCGTAACCCGCAAACCGTAGCTCGAATACCGTAACCCGCAAACCGTAGCTCGAATACCGCAACCCGTAAACCGTAGCTCGAATACCGTAACCCGCAAACCGTAGCTCGAATACCGTAACCCGCACACCGTAGCTCGAATACCGTAACCCGCAAACCGTAGCTCGAATACCGTAACCCGCAAACCGTAGCTCGAATACCGTAACCCGCAAACCGAAGCTCGAATACCGTAACCAGTACAACATAAACCGTAAGTGGCAAACCAAAAACCGAAGCCCTTACACCATAACTCGTACCCGCAACCCAAAAACCGTAACCGAAACAACTTAAACGTAACCCCTAACCGTATTACCGTAACCCGTAATCGATAACCCGTTACACCGTAACCCGTAAACGTTAATGCCTAAACCGAAAACTGTAACCGTCGAAACGTAACCCGTAATCGATAACCGTAACCCGAAAACCGTAACCGAAATAACTAAAATCGTAACCCGTAACCGTATTGCCGTAATCCGTAATCGATAACCCGTTACATCGTAACCCGTAATCGAGAAACGTAACCCGACAAATATAACCGTCAAACCTTAACCCGTAATCGATAACCCGTAATCGATAACCCGTAAGCTGAAAACCTTCACCATGAAATCGTAACCCGTAACCCATATACCGAAATTCCTAACCCGAACTCGTAACCCCAAAACCGTAACCAGTACAACGTAAACCGTAAATGGCAAACCGTGAAGCGTAACCCTTATACCGTAACCCGTAATCGATAAAGCGTAATACGAAAACTGTAACCGTCGAAACGTAACCCGTAATCGATAACCCGTAACCCGTAAAGCGTAACCCGTAACCCATATATCGAAATTCCTAACCCGAACCCGTAACCCCAAAACCGTAACCGTAACCCTTACACCGTGAGCCGTACCCGCAAACCGAAAAACGTAACCGAAACAACTTTAACCGTAACCCTAACCGAATTACCGTAATCCGTAACCCGTAATCGATAACCCGTTACACCGTAACCCGTAAACGATAATGCCTAAACCGAAAACTGTAACCTTTGAAACTAAAACCCGTAATCGATAACCGTAACCCGAAAACCGTAACCGAAATAACTTTAACCGTAACCCGTAACCGTATTACTGTAATCCGTAATCGATAACACGTTACACCGTAACCCGTAATCGATAAAGCGTAAAACGAAAACGTAACCGTCAAACCGTAACCCGTAATCGATAACCCGTAATCTGAAAACCGTCGCCATGAAATCGTAACCCGTAACCCATATACCAAAATTCCTAACCCGAACCCGTAACCCCAAAACCGCAACCAGTACATTATAAACCGTAAGTGGCAAACCAAAAACCTAAACCCTTACACCGTAACCCGTACCCGCAACCCGAAAACCGTAACCGTAACCGTTACACCGTGACCCGTACCCGCAACCCGAAAACCGTAACCGAAACAACTTTAACCGTCACCCTTAACCGAATTACCGTAATCCGTAACCCGTAATCGATAACCCGTTACACCGTAACCCGTAAACGATAATGCCTAAACCGAAAACTGTAACCGTCGAAACGTAACCCGTAATCGATAACCGTAACCCGAAAACCTTAACCGAAATAACTTTAATCGTAACCCGTAACCGTATTGCCGTAATCCGTAATCGATAACCCGTTACATCGTAACCCGTAATCGAGAAACGTAACCCGACAAATATAACCGTCAAACCTTAACCCGTAATCGATAACCCGTAATCGATAACCCGTAATCGATAACACGTAAGCTGAAAACCGTCACCATGAAATCGTAACCCGTAACCCATATAATGAAATTCCTAACCCGAACCCGTAACACCAAAACCGTAACCAGTACAACGTAAACCGTAAATGGCAAACCGTAAACTGTAACCCTTACACCGTAAACCGTACCCGCAACCCGAAATCCGTAACCGTAACCCTTACACCGTGACCCGTACCCGCAACCCGAAAACTGTAATCGAAACAACTTTAACCGTCACCCTTAACCGAATTACCGTAATCCGTAACCCGTAATCGATAACCCGTTACACCGTAACCCGTAAACGATAATGCCTAAACCGAAAACTGTAACCGTCGAAACGTAACCCGTAATCGATAACCGTAACCCGAAAACCGTAACCGAAATAACTGTAATCGTAACCCGTAACCGTATTGCCGTAATCCGTAATCGATAACCCGTTACATCGTAACCCATAATCGAGAAACGTAACCCGACAAATATTACCGTCAAACATTAACCCGTAATCGATAACCCGTAATCGATAACCCGTAAGCTGAAAACCGTCACCATGAAATCGTAACCAGTAACCCATATAACGAAATTCTTAACCCGAACCCGTAACCCCAAAACCGTAACCAGTACATTATAAACCGTAAGTGGCAAACCGAAAACCGAAACCCTTACACCGTCACCCGTACCCGCAACCCGAAAAACGTAACCGAAACAACTTAAACGTAACCCGTAACCGTATTTCCGTAATCCGTAACCTGTAATCGATAACCCGTTACACCGTTACCCGTTATCGAGAAACGCAACCCGACAAATGTAACCGTCAAACCGTAACCCGTAATCGATAACCCGTAATCGATAACCCGTAAGCTAAAACCTTCACCATGAAATCGTAACCCGTAACCCATATACCGAAATTCCTAACCCGAACTCGTAACCCCAAAACCGTAATCAGTACAACGTAAACCGTAAATGGCAAACCGTGAACCGTAACCCTTATACCGTAACCCGTAATCGATAAAGCGTAATCCGAAAACTGTAACCGTCGAAACGTAACCCGTAATCGATAACCCGTAACCTGAAAACCGTCGCCGAGAAATCGTAACCCGTAACCCATATACCGATATTCCTAACCCGAACCCGTAACCCCAAAACCGTAACCGTAACCCTTACACCGTGAGCCGTACCCGCAACCCGAAAAACGTAACCGAAACAACTTTAACCGTAACCGTAACCGAATTACCGTAATCCGTAACCCGTAATCGATAACCCGTTAAACCGTAACCCGTAAACGATAATGCCTAAACCGAAAACTGTAACCGTCGAAACGAAACCCGTAATCGATAACCGTAACCCGAAAACCGTAACCGAAATAACTTTGACCGTAATCCGTAACCGTATTACTGTAATCCGTAATCGATAACACGTTACACCGTAACCCGTAATCGATAAAGCGTAAACCGAAAACGTAACCGTCAAACCGTAACCCGTAATCGATAACCCGTAGTCTGAAAACCGTCGCCATGAAATCGTAACCCGTAACCCATATACCAAAATTCCTAACCCGAACCCGTAACCCCAAAACAGCAACCAGTACATTATAAACCGTAAGTGGCAAACCAAAAACCTAAACCCTTACACCTTAACCCGTACCCGCAACCCGAAAACCGTAACCGTAACCCTTACACCGTGACCCGTACCCGCAACCCGAAAACCGTAACCGAAACAACTTTAACCGTCACCCTTAACCGAATTACCGTAATCCGTAACCCGTAATCGATAACCCGTTACACCGTAACCCGTAAACGATAATGCCTAAACCGAAAACTGTAACCGTCGAAACGTAACCCGTAATCGATAACCGTTACCCGAAAACCGTAACCGAAATAACTGTAATCGTAACCCGTAACCGTATTGCCGTAATCCGTAATCGATAACCCGTTACATCGTAACCCGTAATCGAGAAACGTAACCCGACAAATATTACCGTCAAACCTTATACCTTAATCGATAACCCGTAATCGATAACCCGTAATCGATAACCCTTAATCGATAACCCGTAAGCTGAAAACCGTCACCATGAAATCGTAACCCGTAACCAATATAATGAAATTCCTAACCCGAACCCGTAACCCCAAAACCGTAACCAGTACATTATAAACCGTAAGTGGCAAACCAAAAAACCGAAACCTTTACACCGTAACCCGTACCCGAAAAAAGTAACCGAAACAACTTAAACATAACCCGTAACCGTATTTCCGTAATCCGTCATCCGTAATCAATAAGCCGTTACACCGATACCCTTAATCGAGAAACGCAACCCGACAAATGTAACCGTCAAACCGTAACCCGTAATCGATAACCCGTAATCGATAACCCGTAGCCTGAAAACCGTCTCCGAGAAATCGTAGCCCGTAACCCATATACCGAAATTCCTAACCCGCACCCGTAACCCCTAAACCGTAACCAGTACAACGTAAACCGTAAATGGCAAACCGTAAACGGTAACCCTTACACCGTAACCCGTACCCGCAACCCGAAAACCGTAACCGTAACCCTTACACCGTGACCCGTATCCGCAACCCGAAAAACGTAACCGAAACAACTTAAACGTAACCCGTAGCCGTTTTTCCGTAATCCGTAACCGTATTTCCGTAATCAGTAACCCGTAATCGATAACCCGTTACATCGTAACCCGTAATCGAGAAACGTAACCCGACAAATATAACCGTCAAACCTTAACCCGTAATCGATAACCCGTAATCGATAACACGTAATCGATAACCCTTAAGCTGAAAACCGTCACCATGAAATCGATAACCCGTAACCCATATACCGAAATTCCTAACCCGAACCCGTAATCCCAAAACCGTAACCAGTACATAATAAACCGTAAGTGGCAAACCGAAAACCGAAACCCTTACACCGTAACCAGTACCCTCAACCCGAAAAACGTAACTGAAACAACTTAAACGTAACCCGTAACCGTATTTCCGTAACCTGTAATCGATAACCCGTTACACCGTTACCCGTCATCGAGAAACGCAACCCGACAAATGTAACCGTCAAACCGTAACCCGTAATCGATAACCCGTAATCGATAACCCGTAAGCTGAAAACCGTCACCATGAAATCGTAACCCGTAACCCATATAATGAAATTCCTAACCCGAACCCGTAACCCAAAACCGTAACCAGTACAACATAAACCGTAAGTGGCAAACCAAAAACCGAAACCCTTACACCGTAACCCGTACCCGCAACCCGAAAACCGTAACCGTAACCCTTACACCGTGACCCGTACCCGCAACCCGAAAACTGTAACCGAAACAACTTTAACCGTCACCCTTAACCGAATTACCGTAATCCGTAACCCGTAATCGATAACCCGTTACACCGTAACCCGTAAACGATAATGCCTAAACCGAAAACTGTTACCGTCGAAACGTAACCCGTAATCGATAACCGTAACCCGAAAACCGTAAACGAAATAACTTTAATCGTAACCCGTAACCGTATTGCCGTAATCCGTAATCGATAACCCGTTACATCGTAACCCGTAATCGAGAAACGTAACCCGACAAATATTACCGTCAAACCTTAACCCGTAATCGATAACCCGTAATCGATAACCCGTATACGATAACCCGTAATCGATAACCCGTAAGCTGAAAACCGTCACCATGAAATCGTAACCCGTAACCCATATACCGAAATTCCTAACCCGAACCCGTAACCCCAAAACCGTAACCAGTACATTATAAACCGTAAGTGGCAAACCGAAAACCGAAACCCTTACACCATAACCCGTACCCACAACCCGAAAAACGTAACCGAAACAACTTAAACGTAACCAGTAACCGTATTTCCGTAATCCGAAACCTGTAATCGATAACCCGTTACACCGTTACCCGTAATCGAGAAACGCAACCCAACAAATGTAACCGTCAAACCGTAACCCGTAATCGATAACCCGTAATCGATAACCCGTAACCTGAAAACCGTCGCCGAGAAATCGTAACCCGTAACCCATATACCGAAATCCCTAACCCGCACCCGTAACCCCAAAACCGTAACCAGTACAACGTAAACCGTAAATGGCAAACCGTGAACCGTAACCCTTATCCCGTAACCCGTAATCGATAACGCGTAATCCGAAAACTGTAACCTTCAAAACGAAACCCGTAATCGATAACAGTAACCCGAAAATCGCAACCGAAATAACTTTAACCGTAACCCGTAACCGTATTACTGTAATCCGCAATCGAAAACACGTTACACCGTTACCCGTAATCTAGAAACGCAACCCGACAAATGTAACCGTCAAACCGTAACCCGTAATCGATAACCCGTAATCGATAACCCGTAATCTGAAAACCGTCGCCATGAAATCGTAAACCGTAACCCATATACCAAAATTCCTAAACCGAATCCGTAACCCCAAAACCGTAACCAGTACAACATAAACCGTAAGGGGCAAAACAAATACCGTAACCCTTACACCATAACTCGTACCCGCAACCCAAAAACCTTAACCGAAACAACTTAAACGTAACCCCTAACCGTATTACCGTAATCCGTAACCCGTAATCGATAACCCGTTGCACCATAACCCGTAATCGAGAAACGTAACCCGACAAATGTAACCGTCAAACCGTAACCCGTAATCGATAACCCGTAACCTGAAAACTGTCGCCATGAAATCGTAACCCGTAACCCTTATACCAAAATTCCTAACCCGAACCCGTAACCCAGAAACCGTAACCAGTACAACGTAAACCGTAAATGGCAAACCGTGAACCGTAACCCTTATACCGTAACCCGTAATCGTGAAAGCGTAATCCGAAAACTGTAACCGTCGAAACGCAACCCGTAATCGATAACCCGAAAACCGTCGCCGTGAAATCGTAACCCGTAACCCATATACCAAAATTCCTAACCCGAACCCGTAACCCCAAAACCGTAACCAGTACATTATAAACCGTAAGTGGCAAACCGAAAACCGAAACCCTTACACCGTAACCCGTACCCGCAACCCGAAAAACGTAACCAAAACAACTTAAACGTAACCCGTAACCGTATTTCCGTAATCCGTAACCCGTAATCGATAACCCGTTAAATCGTTACCCTTAATCGAGAAACGCAACCCGACAAATGTAACCCGTAATCGATAACCCGTAATCGATAACCCGTAACCTGAAAACCGTCGCCGAGAAATCGTAACCCGTAACCCATATACCGAAATTCCTAACCCGCACCCGTAACCCAAAAACCGTAACCAGTACAACGTAATCCGTAAATGGCAAACCGTAAACGGTAACCCTTACACCGTAACCCGTATCCGCAACCCGAAAAACGTAACCGAAACAACTTTAACCGTAACCCGTAACCGAATTACCGTAATCCGTAACCCGTAATCGATAACCCGTTACACCGTAACCCGTAAACGATAATGCCTAAACCGAAAACTGTAACCTTCGAAACGAAACCCGTAATCGAAAACCGTAACCGAAATAACTTTAACCGTAACCCGTAACCGTATTACTATAATCCGTAATCGATAAAGGGTTACACCGTAACCCGTAATCGATAAAGCGTAAACCGAAAATGTAACCGTCAAACCGTAACCCGTAATCGATAACCCGTAACCTGAAAACCGTCGCCATGAAATCGTAACCCGTAACCCATATACCGATATTCCTAACCCGAACCCGTAACCCCAAAACCGTAACCAGTGCAACGTAAACCGTAAGTGGCAAACCGAAAACCGAAACCCTTACACCATAACTCGTACCCGCAACCCGAAAACCGTAACCGAAACAACTTAAACGTTACCCGTACCCGCAACCCGAAAACCGTAACCGAAACAACTTCAACCGTAACCCTTAACCGAATTACCATAATCCGTAACCCGTAATTGATAACCCGTTACACCGTAACCCGTAAACAATAATGCCTAAAGCGAAAACTGTAACCGTCGAAACGTAACCCGTAATCGATAACCGTAACCCGAAAACCGTAACCAAAATAACTTTAACCGTAACCCGTAACCGTATTTCCGTAATCCGTAACCCGTAATCGATAACTCGTTACACCGTAACCCGTAATCGAGAAACGTAACCCGACAAATGTAACCGTCAAACCGTAACCCGTATTCGATAACCCGTAATCGATAACCCGTAAGCTGAAATCCGTCACCATGAAATCGTAACCCGTAACCCATATAATGAAACTCCTAACCCAAACCCGTAACCCCAAAACCGTAACCAGTACATTATAAACCGTAAGTGGCAAACCAAAAAACCGAAACCCTTACACCGTAACCCGTACCCGAAAAACGTAACCGAAACAACTTAAACATAACCCGTAACCATATTTCCGTAATCGGTAACCCGTAATCGATAACCCGTTTCACCGTTACCCTTAATCGAGAAACGCAACCCGACAAATCTAACCGTCAAACCGTAACCCGTAATCAATAACCCGTAAGCCGAAAACTGTAACCGTCAAACCGTAGCCCGTAACTCATATACCTTAATTCGTAGCCCGTACCATTAACCAAAAAACCGTTACCCGTACGACGTATCCCGTAACCCGTAATCGATCTCGAATACCGTAACCTTCAAACTGTAACCCATATACAGTAATTCGTAACCCGTACCCGTACTCGGCAAGCTGTAACCAGTAATCGATAACCAGGAACCGTAAAATCGTAGCCGTGAAATCGTTACCCATAACCTATGTACCGTAATTCATAACCCGTTACCCCAAAACCATAACCAGTACAACGTAAACCGTAAAAGGCAAACCGTAAACCATAACCCTTACACCGTAATTCATTCCCGCAACTCAAAAACCATAACCGAAACAACGTAAACCGTGAAACATAATCAAACCAACTTAATTCGTAAAATGTAACCCTTACATCGTAACCCGTAACCAGTAATCGACAACTGGTAACCCAAAATCTGTAATCGTCAAACTGTAATCCATATACCTTAATTCGTAAACCGTACCCGTAAACCGAAAACCGTAACCTGTACAACGTAAACCGTAACCGTTAATAACCCGTAATCCGCAATCGATAACCGGTAACCGAATATCCGTAAACCCGTTACTCGAAAACCCGTCACGCGACTGCCATCAGGTGCTAGAGCCTTGTCGTGGCTTGGCAGCTTGTGTATCTCGATGACCCCAAGAGCTATACCAGCGGGAGTGTAAACTCCTGGTAGGTTCAACCAAGCTGGGAAGATCTTCGTGGGTAGGGATCAGACCAAAGCTAGCACACTGGTCCTCCAGGTTGGGGGTTGAAATATAAGGCCAGCAACCTTATCTCGTAAAAAAATAACTGCTATAAAAACTGCAAGTACACAAATCCTAAACTTAAACTGAAAACAGTACAACATAACCCGTAACCTGTTAAACTTAAAACATAAAACCAAAACCAAAAAACCATAAACATTAAACCTCAAATGTTATACTTTAAACCCATAACCTGCAACCCGTAAAATGTAAAATCTTAAAACCTAATATGTATCCCGTATACTGCAAAAACTGTAACCCTATTTCCGTAACTTGCAACTCGTTATGCGTAACATAAAATATTAAACCTATGACGTTGAAACTAAAACCTTAAATCTAAAACCTTAAACTTAGAGCATAACCTGTAAACTGCAAAAACTGTAGCCCATAACCTGCAACAGTAATCCATAACCCGTAACCTGCAACTCATTACTATTAACCTAAAATATTAAACCTAAAATGTTAAACCCAAAAAGTTAAAACAAAAACCAAAAACCTGAAATCTAAAAACCTAAAATTGAACCGTAAAGCGTAACCGGTAAACTGCAAAACACCATAATCCATAACCTGCAAATCGTAACCCGTAACCTAAAACATTTAACCTAAAATATTAAACCAAAAACATTAACCCGAAAAACGAAAACCTGGTAAACCAAAAAAATTATAACCCTTAACCTGAAACTCATAACCAGTAACCTGCAACTCGTTACCCCTAACCTGCAACTCGTTACCCCTAACCTGCAACTCATTACCCCTAACCTTCAACTCGTTACCCATAACCTAAATCGTTAAACCGAAAATGTATTACAGGCCCCTCAGTGGCCCATGTGAGCCTTTGGGAACCGAAACTGAAATTTTTTTTTTGCAGCCAAATTGCACGCCTGATTCAATTTAGGGAGCGACTGTAGCGCCCCATCTTATCCATTGTCTATCACACTGTTTAGAATGAACGTAGTCACCATAGAGCTCACGGGAAAGACCAGAGCGTCAAACCGTATCCTGGGTATATCTTCTGCCATTCTCAGTCATTTGTCATGTAGTTATTCTCTCTATTCATTTTGGTTTTTTTTGTTTAAATTGGAAACATAAGAGAGGCGAATAATTGAAGTTACCCTTTTGAGTAGCTATAAAAATTAACAATTATATGTTACTTGTTGACTGTGTCCACTTTTGGAATGATGCATGAATGGTAACATACACCCGCAGCTATTGATTGCAATTGTTACAAGGCTGGGATAGGAATTATATAAACAAGTTAGAGCAGACTCACACTTTTGCAAAAAGTATTTATATTTGTTCATTCTATTGTTACACTTTTAATTTAAAGTTTTAATATTTGTCATCTTCAATAATAAATGTTCACATTTATCATGGTAATAAAAGTATTTCATAAACTTTTGTGTTTTGTTTTCTTTTAAAATACTAAACCCATGTTATAGTATGTATCAAAGCTGACAATTCAACAGTCTGGATTAACAAATGATTATTGAAACAATGTCTGAAAACAAAAAATTTGAGTAGTTTGGATAAAAAATGAACTTTATTCCACAAAATCCTGACTACAGGAAACTATTCCAATAAACAAGCTGTCAAACATTAGAGGGATGACATTTATAATTACAATTTTTCACATAAAAAATCATGATACTTCCAGAAAATTCATCGTATAATGGGTGGCATTAGTGATAAGATTCACCTGCTATCATTTCTGTTAGGTGACTTTTTTTTATGATGAAAGGACAGAACATGCACCAAACTTGTAGAAAAAAATTCACTATACACTCAAACTTGCATACTAGAAACTTTCTTCGAGTTCATTTTATCCACACTTAGTAATTTTCCAAGCCAGAAATATACTTCTTTGAGTAAGTATTGAATTAATTATCACCAAAATAAGCAACATACCTCACACCACATCACAATTATAAAAAAAAACATGCCAAACAATGGAGCAAAGCATTTTCAGATTTTTAAAAACAGAACATTTGTAAAAGTGCAGTTTATCTAGAAATTCTTTCCAATGGTACATTGAAACCCTGGAGTGTAAACTTAACTGATTCCCACAATGCCTACAAATCCAGGCAACGAGGAACCCAAAGTGTGAAACTTTGTAGAATTCAAGAGTTGCATCTGTATGACCAGCCAGGTACTTGCAACATGCTGCCCCACTGAACTTAAAGTGTACATTGTTTTAATATAATCCCAATACAATTGTCCTGGGATACATTATGCAAAAAAAAATTGGTTTGGCTGCTCTTATGTTAGTGGAAATAAGTGAAAATATTTTAAAATAATTGCTGCATCAACAACAGCAATTAACAAATAGAGAATAAAACTGCTTAAGAAAAAGAGCAGAATGCTAGTATATACTATGAAACTATTAGCTGCTAAACCAGAGACTGTGACCAGACTACACAGGGATGGTCTCTCACTCTACAGACATAGCCAATGGTTTAGAACCCAGGCTAGACTGTGTCAATGACTTAGAACCCATATTTGGACTGTGTCTGTTTTTTTGTCAACCTGTTTTGAGCCCAAGTATTTTTAAGTTCAAGCTCTCGTTCTTTGGCCTGAAAAAAAATATTAAAAGATACTTTCAACATCACATGTTTGTACTAGTACTTATAAAAAAACTGTTAGATCTTGAAAGAAAACATTATTAAAAAAATAAATGGAGTGCCTGGATTGCAAGAGCCTATGTTAAAGATGGTGTTACGGTATCACAATTGTACTTATACATGTAAAAATAGTAAGTACCTGGTATGCAAGATATGTGATCTGCTTCTTACGTCTTTGTTGGGCTGTGGGCAGGTTGTCCTTGCTTTTGTGGGAGACATATTCACTTTCTTCAGTCAGGTGCTTGGACGCTTCAGTTGGATCTACATAATCATCAACATTAGCATCTACAAAACTGATGGCCTCGTCAAATCCTCGTTTGCGCTTGCCTTGTAATTTCTGGAACTTTAAAGAGCAGAACAAAACCAATATATTACTGACATATAAGCCTTTAATGTTCCAACTAGAGCTCACTAACCATTAATATATTCATACACATGCATGTAGTTGGATGGTAGAGAGTAAAATTGCTAACTCAAAAGTCTCGAGTTAGATCCCAAGCTTAAGTGCATAGGATGTCCCTGAGTCTGATAGGTACCAAATTCATGTAAAAGAAAGTAAAGGCAGCTGGAAATAGTGCACATTATCCCCTGATATGCCAGGCTTACTGAAATGGGAACTTACTCCAACTGCTCCATGGACCCATCAGGTTCAAAAGGGCACTTTACTTACTACATTACACACACATACAGATCAATATAAAAATATGTAACACAACATCATAGAGGCATTATTAAAATTCTTTTACATGTAGTTTTAAAATTTCCAGTGATTATAGTTTTACCTCTTTATCATTCATAAATTTCTGCAAGTCTTCATCTGTCCCAGTATTCTGCATATTGTCTATATCTTCTTGTAGGCCCTTAAGAAGAATCAGTATTAATCTTTAAAAAATGATACAGTGCATGATAATTTTTAAAAATAAGTATGGTAATTTTCATTTTACTCAAAGTTTAATTAATTTTAAAAGGACTTTCATAAACATGTGATGCTGAGAAAAGTAAATGCGCTTATTATACACTCACTTAATGTATCACAGTCATAAGAACTATACTCAATCAGTTCTAGGGATAGTAATATCAGAAGTAAATGTACTTTGCTATATACCCTTTTCTTTAAACATAATCTTTAGAAGCATCAGCTCTTCTATCTTACCTCTGAATTCACTAGGTTATACTGTGAATTAGAAGGCACTGAAAATGAGCTGCTGTAGGTAGAAAATGATGGCTGCTGGTGAACGGGACCAGATGGCCCAACAGGACCAGATGGCCCAACAGGACTGAGAAAACTGTAGGATGAACCAGTCCAGGAGGAGAGACGATTGACACTTCTAAAATCAAGTGGGGCGTCATTCACAGCACCAGGCTCAGGCTCTTCAGGAGGTTCAGCTGGGCCCTCCTCTGTGACTGCGTTGTTATCCACATCTTCATCACCCACACCCCGTTTGGCTGGGTTCAGTTCCACCTCTGAACTAGAGACCTCCTCGCTCTGAAGCCTTTCATGTGCTTTGGTTGAGGTCTGAGCTGGATTCACTTCGGACGTGACATCTAATGAAAAAAAATTGGTTGCGCTATCTTTGTATCCGGCTTCATCATCACTGTCACTCTCATAGCCTGTCAGTGCATTGAAAGTTGTGAGACGTTTAGGAGACATGGCTGCCTCAGATGATGTGTGGGACTGTGAGGACTGGTTAGAACTCTTTGAAGCAACGTTGCTAGCAGCCGCTTTCGTCTGCACTGGTTTTTTGCCGAGACTATGTGGGATCAGGGGTCTGTTGATTTCCTTTTTAGCTGAATGCATTGGCGCAGGCAGCAAAGAGAACAGACTTGATCTCACCTGTAAATGAATATCATTTATTATACATTAGCTAATAGTGAAAATATATAAATCATATAAGTAATTTTTTCAACACATATTTTCTGACTAATTTCTATATACATTATGTCATCTTTTAATTTAAGTAGAAATATAGGAATATATCAATACATATCTCTTACCAAAGATGGTGCAGTTTGTTTTTCATGAGTTGTTTCATCCTCTTGTGGCACCTTAAGGATAAAAGAATTTTTCCTATTTAGTTTAATGCATTATGTATATATTTTATACACATAAAGTGTGAATGGCTGATATTTTGTAGTTTATGTGGCATAGATAATATGGAGCAATGTTATAACTAAAACATTGTCATATTTTAGTTTTTGCAAATGAATTAATAAGCTGGCACACACATCATTCATAGAAATGTATATCTTCTTGATATATAGAGGTGGTTGATTTTGATAATTTTATTCAAGATAAAGATGTGAGCAAAAGTGACTCATTTTAAGTTTAGTGTTATATACGCTCAATCCTTAGTCTTCAACATGTCATTTAATGAGCGCTATGAATGTCTATTTACACAAATACCTCTTGTAATGATGGAATTGTAATTTTCACTGGTTGTTTCAACTTTTTCTTAGGTGGCTGTGGAGCATCAGCAATCTCTGCTGCTTTTGGTTTCACTTCATCTTCTAATTCTTCTTCCTCAACTTCAGAGTTCACATCAGCAGACAGCTGGTTTGGTGTTGGTAAATCTAATGAAAAATTTCAAATGTCACAATATTTTATTTCAAACCATTAACTAAACAAACCATGCCAAAAAAACATTTTATTTTAAAGATAATAGTATGATGGTTTAAAAAAAACATAGCCACTAAATAATAAACATCCATATTTAATCTATTATTTGAGGGCACTAAATTTGAGGGTGTTAGCTCAAAATTATTTCATTTAAAATGTATTGTCACTCACAGTGATTCCAAATATAATTTATCAAGTGAAAAAAATTAACATTGTATTAAAATCTATTCCTTTACACAAATAGTAGATTATCTAGAACATGTACTATTTTAGAGTTCATTAATTATTTAGGAGTATTGAATTAAATAGTATTCCTGACAAGTATGTTATGAAAAGTTGAGTAAATTTTGGATGTAGCAAGAATAACTACCAAACTAAAAAAAACTTTGTCTTTGGGGTACTGTCTGCTAGCATAAGCAATTTACGGTAATACATAACGATATAATGTTGGTTACTATTCCGGAATGGTACAGCAGTAAGAAACAGTAAAATATGGCATAGTCTGTCACGGTGTTCTAGAAACCAACAGAAATACTGTAAACCATCATTTATTTGGCGCTTTATTATTTTTAATACAAAATGTTTAAAATGTGCATAGATTGATTTTAGTTGCATTTTAAATATAGTGTTTTGCTAATTATTAGGCCTATGTATTTCTAATTATTTTAAGTGTATGTGCTAATTATTGCTGCCACTAAACATTGTTGTAGTTCTTACTACTTTTAACTTCAGTAAATATAATTTTCTTATTTTACTAGATCTAGTTTTCGCAAATCTTCTGCACGTTTTTCTCTGAGTTTCTTAAAAAAACGTTAATTGCTACACTCAACTTTATTAATAATATTTAGATTTTAGATCAACTAGGCCCCCTAATTACTACTAATTAGGCCTAATTGTTGCATATTTTCTGTCAAACTTTAAACTTTAAATTAAGTTAAAGCAATAATTTTATGCACTTGACTTTTTCTTATTTCAACTATCAAATAAACTATGGTTTACAGTAGGCCTAACGAATGCTAATGAAACTCAACAAACATAACCGAATAATTTCTGACGCTGTCGTGAGATTAACGGAATTTACCTAGCCTACCTTCTAATGATGTAAGTGACGTTGAATTCACTGCATCATCATTCTTTGTTAACGTAAATGTAGTCTGCAAAACTTCATTATTTAATTCACTGCTTGTTGTAGTTACAACTGCAGATGGGAAAACTGATGTTGAGCTAACAGCTCCCATGTCATCCTCGTCACTGATGTGACCCGAAGTAACATCAGGTGCGTCTGATGACATTGGAATATTGGAAACATCTTCCGTATCACTAGCATCACTATCGTCGCTAGCTCCGTATGCTACTAGACCTAACGACATTGCACACTTTCAAAACGTCAAGAAATGAGTTGCACAATGGGTTTGTTGTCTTTCCACGATACTACTGTTTATGTTTGGCCGGAAGTGCAATTTATCTAAGATAATAAAGGGGAGCTACTCTAAATTAGCATAATAAGTAAAATATCAAAGATAGTTAACTCCCTTCATCGTTTCTATTTCGTATTTGTAAGGTTTGGGGGGGGGGGGGGACTTGATTAAAATTATAAATAATCTAGTCGGTCAAATAATTTATAACAAAAAAATATTTCGTCACGACTCCTAAAACGTATCAGCTTCTCCAGTTCTCTTATTATAAAGTATTCGATTTTAAAGTCCTCAGACTGATGTCACAGAAGGCGTTATCATTAGTCCTGCCAAATCAAGGATTTTAAATTTTAAAATTTTATCGCAATGATGAATGTTGATTTAATGGGGAACGGACACACTACGCGAATATTTTTTTTTTTAAATTAACTCTCCACTGCCCCCATCTCCAACCAAATAAAAAAAAAAATAGAACTAAAAAAAAAAAAAATTGGAAAGAAATCTCAAAACCATCGCCTAATTAGGCATAAATATGGCCTCATTTTCGATAAAAGGTTATGACGTCTACTTTTTTTCCCGAGCAACAGGTTCATTAATGATATTATTGATAGACTGCCTTATCCATAGATCTAAATAATAAAATTAATATTGACTTCAAAACAGAATGGACGGACACGGTGCACAGGGAAGTGGTCCAAGGCCTAAAAGTAATACTATAGCTAGATGTTGCAATACAGTGTTATACTGTAGCTAGATCTAGTGTTTTTTACTATACTATATAGATGTTTCAAATTCAGTGTTATACCATAGCTAGATCTCTGCAATACAGTGTTATACTGTAGCTAGATCTAGATCCTCTGTCTAGATGTTGCAATACAGTGTCTATACTATAGCTAGATGTTTCAAATTCAGTGTTATACCATAGCTAGATCTAGATGTTGCAATACAGTGTTATACTATACCTAGATGTTGCAATACAGTGTTATACTATAGCTAGATGTTGCAATACAGTGTTATACTATAACTAGATGTTGCAATACAGTGTTATACTATAACTAGATGTTGCAATACAGTGTTATACTATACCTAGATGTTGCAATACAGTGTTATACTATAACTAGATGTTGCAATACAGTGTTATACTATAGCTAGATGTTTAAATTCAGTGTTATACTATAGCTAAATGTTGCAATACAGTGTTATATTATAGCTAGATCTTGCAATACAGTCTTATACTATAGCTAGATGTTTCAAATTCAGTGTTATACTATATCTAGATGTTGCAATACAGTGTTATACGATAGCTAGATGTTGCAATACAGTGTTATACGATAGCTAGATGTTGCAATACATTGTTATACTATAGATAGCTAGATGTTGCAATACAGTGTTATACGATAGCTTGATGTTGCAATACATTGTTATACTATAGATAGATGTTGCAATACAGTGTTATACTATATATAGATGTTGCAATACAGTGTTATATGTTGCCATAAATGGTAATACTTTGAGTAGATGTTGCCTTACAGTGTAAATACGCATAGACATTGCCATGTAATTTATATGGAAAACATACTTTTACAAGTTCTCCCCCCCCCCCCACTCGAAAACTTTAGCCCCCCCCCCCCCCCCCCCCCCCCGGAATTTTAAAGTGCCATCCGCGGAAAAAAAAGTCTGAAAGAAACCATGCACGTGACGCCAATGGCCCACTCCACCTTGTACGCTTACCTGCTACTGTTTTAGTTGAAGTCTACAGTGTCATGTGTGTTTTATTGATGAGAACATTATTGTATTGGTCCTATACATGTGTATATATATATATATATATATATATATAATATATATATATATATATAATCACTACCAGAACTGAATGAGCGTCCAGACACCACAACAGGACATGATGGCAGAAAGAACCGTCTAAAAGAATGTGAGTGGATACTGGTTTGGTTCTTGTTGTAAACACGTCGACATGCTGAATCAAATCAACGTATTCTTTGTGTCGCTAGAAAAGCCTGGGGCTGACCTCCCCACCCCCCCCCCCCCCCCGCCTGGGACCTGAGTAAAAATATTAGTAGATAGATTGGTATTATGATGTAAGCACTGGTGTGGAGGGCGTGATCTGATGGTATAGAGCGCGACTGCTAACCCGACTGTCTAGAAGTCGGATACCGAGTACTTAGGACATCCATGAGTCCACCCAGCTTTGATGGGTACCTGACACACGTTAGGGAAAGTGAAGACGGTTTGGGAATAGTGCTGACCTTAGTATCCTTTCATATGCCGCAATCACAGAAACATACGAACCCCACTTCATCGGCCCAATGCACCGCAAGGTTAGAAAGGGTAACTAATTTTTTTAATGATGAAGTAAACACTGCTTAATTAGGCTTAGAATCACGCTGCTTATTCCATCCTACCAGAATATCAGCTGCGGTGTTGGACCCTGAGGGTGTTGGACCCTAAGGGTGTTGGACCCTGAGGGTGTTGGACACTAAGGGTGTTGGACCCTGAGGGTGTTGGACCCTAAGGGTGTTGGACCCTGAGGGTGTTGGACCCTAAGGGTGTTGGACCCTGAGGGTGTTGGACCCTGAGGGTGTTGGACCCTAAGGGTGTTGGACCCTGAGGGTGTTGGACCCTGAGGGTGTTGGACCCTGAGGGTGTTGGACCCTAAGGGTGTTGGACCCTGAGGGTGTTGGACCCTGAGGGTGTTGGGCCCTGAGGGTGTTGGGCCCTGAGGGTGTTGGACCCTGAGGGTGTTGGACACTGAGGGTGGGGTGGGATGGTGGGGACTGCAGCATGTAATACAATTATCCACAGCGCAGATTGTATACAATGTAATCCATTTATCCACCATGAAGGTTGTATCAAATGTAATCCATTTATCCACAGAGAAGAATGTATTCAATGTAATCCATTTATCCACAGTGAAGATCGTATAAAATGTAATCTATTTATCCACAGTGAAGAACCCCCGTCGTAAAGCGAATAAAGCTGACAACAACGTCACATCAGCGACTCCAGAAAAGCCCTAGCCATTGCCAGTTTTTTTTTTTTTGTTTCAAAGCCAAATGTAAATTAAAAATTTTAAAAATGTGTTAAAAGTTGGAAGTTCGTTTTTATTTATTTTTCTGCTGTATTGGTTTCGGTTCGCCCATATAGTTCTCGTGTTTGTCATTTTGGATCGACCTCGGGGTAAATGTGTAAAATGTCAAGTTTTGTTTGAAATGAATACTAGTTGTTTGGTGGGAGGGGGGGGGAATAATTGAAAAGGTTTGCCATCCTTTTGTTTGTGTGAGACATATAAGCACAAAAATGGTCAGCACCTAAATCAGATAGCCTACAGAGTAGCTGAAATCATCACATACCCATGGTATGGGTCGTCGTGGTCGGGTCGATAGAGATCATTGCTGCTAAACCGCAGAGACCAGAGTTCGAACTCCCGGGTAGATGAGGCTCGATAGGGAAGAAAACTCCTAAATTGCAACATTGTAGTTTGCTCTTGGTTGGATTAATGCTATGAAAACAAATTCAGAAAGAAAAGCAGGCTGAAATTGTGGCCAACGGTCTGGTAGGGCGCCTTACCAGCTGACACGTAATACTTGTGTCGGAGGAAATCCCTTCCTTATAGAATTAATGGACATGAATGATGTCCCTATCAATATATTATCCTCCACTTACTGATGAAGAATAGGCACCCATCATCTATTTATCGATGATGAATAGGTACTCGTCATCTATTTATCGATGATGAATAGGCACCCATCATCTATTTATCGATGATGAATAGGCACTCGTCATCTATTTATCGATGATGAATAGACACCCATCATCTATCGATGATGAATAGGTACCCATCATCTATCGATGATGAATAGACACCCATCATCTATGTATCGATAAGAACAGGCACACATTATCTATTTATCGATGATGAATAGGTACCCATCATCTATTTATCGATGATGTATAGACACCCATCATCTACTTACTGGTAAACAGATATCCATTATCTACTTAGTTTGGATAAAGAAATTTTTCTATAATAAGCTTTTTAATTCACGTAGAATTTAACATTTAAAAGCTTATTATTATAAATGTTTTTTAAATATTTGTTTATATAAACATCTATAACACTATGACTTTTAACGCTTCACTAAATGCTATTTATCAAAAACAGGATTCCAGCCCTATGTAATGTATGGTACAGTAGTATATGCTGAGGTGTAAACGTTAGAATGTTTTAACATTAAGACAAAAATTCACTGTACTTTCCTATTAAGACCAAAATTTATAAAAGACCAATTTTTAAGTTTTTTTTTTAAATTAAAAAAAATCAACATTTCAATAAAAAGGTGTGATTTAAGCATTCAATACAAAATATCTGACAACAAAATAAAGGTATGGTGTTAAGTTGGTCAACTAAAACCACAACGGCGTTATTTTACTGAAGAAAAGTACAAAAATAAAGACTACTGGAGTCCGAACAATAATTTTGTGTTTGTTGGTTAGAAATTTTTTAAGCTGTTTTTTTTTTTTTTTTAAATTTAAACCTAAATCTGTACAAATTTAGAAATTTTAATTCTTTATGTAAAGAATTTTCATAAGAGAGAACTTGAAAAGAATTTTCAACAACCTAGGCCAACAAAGGGTCAAAGCATAGTGCCCATGAGGCTATGTGTAGTATATTTCTGAGCTCGATAACAAATAATTGCATACAGTCAAAGAAATAGATGTCACAAAACACAATGTACATGTTTCTTCAAGCTAACGATAACTCAAATATTGTCATCAAAGAACAGAGTATGGTATTGTCGCCCATCAAAACTCAGCGTCCATGTGTCGCCCTATAATACACACTATCATTAGTACTGTATATTATACAGCCCGTCATTCTGTTTATAAAAATCTCAATAACGCTTTTCATCTACGTACTCAAGGTCCTGACTTTATCAATGCTTATCATCTCAATGGCTATAGATCTAAAACTAAATAAATACGCAGCAAAAAAAAATGTGATACTGACTACAGGAAGTACTCACGCACAAGTGCGCACCACACAGACAACAAAAAACAGACGCGCATCAGCCTGTAGATGAAACAACTGTGTCCAGGCTACTTGTCTATTGATTTAACTTTAAACATCTGTCAGCGCGGCCTCATTCTGATCGGTTGAAAACTTCAAATCATGGACGCGGATGAATACATAACTCCTGGTGGGAGAAGCGTAGTGGAGTTCTCTACGTAAGTCTAATGGGTGGGATTTTTAATTCCCATGATCTAGAATCTAGGCCCTATTCTAGACCAAGCACTTACTCTAGATCTAGATCTAGAATCTAGATATAATTAAAACCGAGAGTCTACTATGTTAATCACATGTTCACTGAACTAGCAGTAAACTTTTAACTGTAATTTTAACAATACCAGTGAGTTTTCTAAATATGTCTCATACGTTTACTTGGTAGACCAAGCCTAGCTAATGCCCAAACTGTACCCATCACAGTCATATCACCAGGCGAAACACCCTAAATAAATACCGCACTGTATTAAACAGCGATCAGTATAATATTGTACAACTATCAGGAAAGGATAGAGTTAGGATTATTGACAGTTGAAATAATACCCAGTAGCATCCCCACCCCCACCCCCCCCCCCACATAAGGCAAGGGTGAGGGGTGCAGATACCACCGAGTAGTGCCATACTTTAGGGTGACACCGAAACAAAATCTAGCCAAATAAAATGAGAAATACTTTTCACAGTTACTTACATAAGTTGTTATGGAAATATTCATCATTAGATACAGGGTGACACCATCGGTGTGGGGTGACACCATCGGTGTGGGGGTGACACCATCGGTGCGGGGGTGACACCATCGGTGTAGGGGTGACACCATCGGTGTAGGGGTGACACCATCGGTGGGGGGTGACACCATCGGTTTGGGGGTGACACCATCGGTGTAAGGGTGACACCATCAGTGGGGGGTGACACCATCGGTTTGGGGGTGACACCATCGGTTTGGGGGTGACACCATCTATGTGGGGGTGACACCATCGGTGTGGGGGTGACACCATTAGTCTGGGATGACAACGAATTACCTATAGTTTTAGTATGTCATATATCCTCGTTGACGTATATGGTGATACCATAGACTACCGCAGCGAGTGACACTAGAGCTGGTAACGCCGCTAGAAGCAACTCCACTAATCTTAATAACCATTACCAGGTGATGTCGTATAACTTCCCACAGGATAATCTCCTCCCACTAACACGATAATCTCTCTCCCTCCCCAGGTTCGAGGATTACCTGAACAGCCAGGTGTCTAAATCCGACCTGGACTACCTTGAAGATGCTCACATTGCCAGAAAACTTGTCGAGCTGGGTTTCCGTGGCTCTCGCGATGGCTTCACACAGGACGAGTTCTACATGCTCAAAAATAAATTTGAGATCAGCAAGGCTATACGTAATGTGGTGAGTTGGGGTGGGAGGTGGCTTGTTTCTGTAGTGTGGGTCAGGTTGTTACAGTACGGTGAATGGTGAGTTAGGTTGTTACGGTCTGGTGAGTTAGGTTGCTACGGTCTGGTGAGTTAGGTTGCTACGGTCTGGTGAGGTAGGTTGGTACGGTCTGGTGAGTTAGGTTGGTACGGTCTGGTGAGTTAGGTTGTTACAGTATGGTGAATGGTGGTTAGGTTGTTACGGTCTGGTGAGTTAGATTGTTACGGTCTGGTGAGTTAGGTTGCTACGGTCTGGTGAGGTAGGTTGGTACGGTCTGGTGAGTTAGGTTGGTACGGTCTGGTGAGTTAGGTTGGTACGGTCTGGTGAGTTAGGTTGTTACGGTCTGGTGGGTTAGGTTGTTACGGTCTGGTGAGTTAGGTTTTTACGGTCTGGTGAGTTAGGTTGTTACGGTCTGGTGAGTTAGGTTGTTACGGTCTGGTGAATGGTGGGTTAGGTTGTTACGGTCTGGTGAGTTAGGTTGTTACGGTCTGGTGAGGTAGGTTCTTACGGTCTGGTGGGTTAGGTTGTTACGGTCTGGTGAGTTAGGTTGTTACGGTCTGGTGGGTTAGGTTGTTACGGTCTGGTGAGTTAGGTTGTTACGGTCTGGTGGGTTAGGTTGTTACGGTCTGGTGAGTTAGGTTTTTACGGTCTGGTGAGTTAGGTTGTTACGGTCTGGTGAGTTAGGTTGTTACGGTCTGGTGAATGGTGGGTTAGGTTGTTACGGTCTGGTGAGTTAGGTTGTTACGGTCTGGTGAGGTAGGTTGTTACGGTCTGGTGGGTTAGGTTGTTACGGTCTGGTGAGTTAGGTTGTTACGGTCTGGTGGGTTAGGTTGTTACGGTCTGGTGAGTTAGGTTGTTACGGTCTGGTGAATGGTGAGTTAGGTTTTTACGGTCTGTTGAGTTAGGTTGTTACAGTATGGAGAATGGTGAATTAGTTTAAATCGGTGTTGTGTGACATGTTTTTCTTGTCTGGTGAGTTAGGTTGTTACGGAGTGGTACTGACGTGTAATTAACGAACCCATTACATAAAGTCTGTCTTGTCGTGACTCTGAATGTTTCAGAAAATTTTGTTAAGCGCCGGCAAAACGTACGAGGACGGCTTTTTGCGAGCTATGCAGATGAGAGAGGAGGGAAACAGAAACGGGAAAAACGCGTCCATCTTTTACGTCAGAACATACAACAAACAAGGTCAGTACACTCATGTATTGTGTAATCTACAACATAATGTATTCTACTTCGTAATACAGACTACAAAATGTAATCTACTAAAAATGTAATCTACTACATAATCTATTCTGGAATATCTCTCCACATCTTGGCAGTGTTACTTTCAGACTGCTCTCAGCCCCCCCCCTCTTCCTCCCAGAAGCACATCCATCGCCCTCCGCCCCCCCCCCCCCCCCCCCATTCTCCCAATCAGTCAAAGTAGAAAATATAGGCTATACGTATAGAGAAAACTTATAATTTAACCAATGTCCCCACCCCCGTCCCCCCCCCCCCCACTGCCCCCACTCACACACAAGTTTGATGTGCCCACCTGGAAGTCTTAACAGCCCTTTCCACCTCCCCCCCCCCTAGTCCTAAGTAACCTTTGAACTCACTCTAGCATTGATTCTAATACCAATCACGACTTTACAAGTGATATCAACAGACGCAAAAATCGAGATTTTTCGTCTAAAGATCCATCACCTTTAGTCAAGAACATACTCTAAATTTTTAATGTGATATTCGTTGTCGACATATTTTCTTACATCAGTATTTTTTCTGATATGTTATAGGTCAAGAGATCTCGGCCTATATAGATTACGCCTACAGGTTAGCAACAGAAGATTTCCGTCCCATCTTCAACATGGAGAAAAAGTTTGAGCCGCGCGTCACAGACCTGAGCTATTATAACTGGGAAACGACACAAATTTCTGGATGTAGCTCTCCCAACTACGAGGTAAGGAAAATGTTGTGTAGCTCTTTTTAAGAGAAGTAAGAAACGTCTCTGACTAAAGTGAAATTGTGAAATGCGAGTCGGTGTCGTGTCAACAAACACCTTGAATATAAATGACCCGCGACATAAACCCCAACCTAATACTGGCAGCACCCCCCCCAACCCCCCCCCCCCCCACACACACACACTATACTTGACCAAAGATCCCTTTTTGTGGTTTATATCATAAAATAATGTCTAAAATAAAAGTTAATAATTATGGTAGGGCTGTATGAAAATAATAATACTATTTTGATGTTATTGGATAACAATACCTAAATTGTTGACGTAACTATTTACCCCTGTATCATAAACTGCCTACAAATTGTGACAGAGGTTGAGCTGTGATTTACTTTGTATTCGTTGGATACACAGTAGATCAGGACAAGCACCGAAAATTAATGTTTCCTCCAGACTTTTTTTCCAGGAGGGGGGGGGGGGGCACTTGATATTTTTGGGGGGCGAACAACATTTTCCGGGGGGGGGGGGGTGGAGAGTGGGCGGACACTAATAAAAGTAATTTTTCTTTATAAATTCAATTTCGTTCGGGGCGGTAGATTTCCCGAAGAGATGCCTGGAAGAAACTCTGCCGACAACATCTTCGATACCATCACAACACCGCGCCTCGAGTCGAGGGCGGTGGAGGTCAAAGGTTAAATCAATGGAACACGTTACTAACAAACCAATAGAAGAGGGAGGTTCATTATTGGATTGGCAGATCACAAGATTGCCAGCCGAGACACACTATGCTCCTACTTGCTGAGTAGAACATTCTCAGACGTCCAAAATTCGACTAGCGGTTAGCCTAAAACAAACAAGCATTTTTCTAAACCCCAGTTAATACGCTCTATTGACCGTCAATGCTATACGTGTAAAAGTATCATTAATGTTATAAATTACAAATATGCAGCTTTATTATATTAGGATAAGTTAAATATCAAGATCACTGCCCTCTCACCTACGGAGGGTGCTACAACTGCCAAGGTTGGTAGCAGTGTTTCTTCCAAACTTTTTTCTCCGGGGGGGGGGGGGCACTTGAAATTTTCGGGGGGGGCGGTAGACTTTCTTCGGGGGGGGGGGGGGCGGACACTGTTAAAAGTATATATTTTCTATATAAATTATATAAATTTAATTTCGTTCGGGAGGGGCGGTAAAAATTTTTCGGGAGGGCTTCGCCCCCCCCCCCCCCCCCCCGAAGAGATGCCTGGAAGAAACTCTGGTAGGTAGGTCAGCAGACAAAAGTAAACTCCACAAATCAAAGATAAGAGATTGAGTTTAAATTATTTCATTTTACATTATTATCCGCTTCGAATTCTTCCTCCAACAGGTTGTCGCCTCCAACCCCCGCGGGATGGTTTTCAGAAACAAACGGGATGGCAAATCTGTCAACCCCGACTATGGCACTCCGTTCGGCGACAACTCGAGCCGCACCAACATCTGCACTGACGAGTACCTCAGTGCTTTCGTCATGGATCACTATCACCGACGTTAGAGCCGGCCTCTCACCTTTTTATTTTTATTGGAGTCGATAGCGGCCGTCATCAATACATCACACATTATGGCTTATGGACACAAGAATAAACAAACAAAATATAGTGTATCCAATGAGTGGTATATGTCATCTAGATAAGTGGTAGCTGTCATCTAGATAAGTAGTAGATGTCAGCTAGATAAGTGGTGTATGTCATCTAGATAAGTGGTAGATGTCATCTAGATAAGTGGTAGATGTCAACTAGATAAGAGGTTGATGTCAGATAGATAAGTGGTAGATGTCAACTAGATAAGAGGTTGATGTCAGATAGATAAGTGGTAGATGTCAACTAGATAAGAGGTTGATGTCAGATAGATAAGTGGTAGATGTCAACTAGATAAGAGGTTGATGTCAGCTAGATAAGTGGTGTTTGTTATCTAGATAAGTAGTAGATGTCGTCTAGGTAGTGGTATATGTCATCTAGATAAGTGGTATTTGTTATCCAGATAAGGGGTAAATGTCAGCTAGATAAGTGGTAGATGTCATATAGATAAGTGGTAGATAACTTCTAAATAAGTGGTAGATGTCATCTAGATAAGTGGTATTTGTTATCCAGATAAGGGGTAAATGTCAGTTAGATAAGTGGTAGATGTCATATAGATAAGTGGTAGATAACTTCTAAATAAGTGGTAGATGTCATCTAGATAAGTGGTATTTGTTATCCAGATAAGGGGTAAATGTCAGCTAGATAAGTGGTAGATGTCATATAGATAAGTGGTAGATAACTTCTAAATAAGTGGTAGATGTCAGCTAGATAAGTGGTAGATGTCAGCTAGATAAGTGGTATATGTTATCTAGATAAGTGGTAGATGTCAGCTAGATAAGTGGTATATGTCATCTAGATTAGTGGTAGATGTCAGTTAAATAAACGTAGAGACAACGAGACAGACGTGTTACATACATCGTCTCCGTACATCCTTCACTCATTGTTTACCCCGGTCATTGACTATCTGACCAACAGAACAAGTAAACATCTGCTGTGTAACTAGTACAATGGTGGACCCACACATCTCACTGCCTTGTTTATTACTGTAGTTCTAGTTTACTCTGTTTCCTTGGTTACCATTGTTTCTTACTGTTATTCTAGTTTACTCTGTACTTGGTTACCATTGTTTCTTAATGTTATTCTGGTTTACTCTGTTTTCTTGGTTACCATTGTTTCTTACTGTTATTCTAGTTTACTCTGTACTTGGTTACCATTG
Source organism: Physella acuta (assembly GCF_028476545.2). Lineage (NCBI taxonomy): Eukaryota > Metazoa > Mollusca > Gastropoda > Physidae > Physella > Physella acuta. The sequence goes on along the minus strand of NW_026732991.1, from coordinate 57,805 downwards.
TTTCTTAATGTTATTCTGGTTTACTCTGTTTTCTTGGTTACCATTGTTTCTTACTGTTATTCTAGTTTACTCTGTACTTGGTTACCATTGTTTCTTAATGTTATTCTGGTTTACTCTGTTTTCTTGGTTACCATTGTTTCTTACTGTTATTCTAGTTTACTCTGTTTCCTTGGTTACCATTGTTTCTTACTGTTATTCTGGTTTACTCTGTTTCCTTGGTTACCATTGTTTCTTACTGTTATTCTGGTTTACTCTGTTTTGTTGGTTACCATTGTTTCTTTATGTTATTCTAGTTTACTCTGTTTTCTTGGTTACCATTGTTTCTTTCAGCATCTTTTCTAGGGTGTGGGTGGGGGGGGGGGGGGGGGTTACCACCTCCCCTCGCCCCAGTCTACCCTTCCCCGGACAAAATTTTAAAAATATATCGATTATATAGGAAATTTACATTTTAACCTTTTAACCCGTATCTGCAAAACTTGGTAGTGCCAGACAGGCTACAACTTTTTGTTTACAACTTAAACAACTTTTACTTCAAACTGAGCTTTGTTTTACTTAAAACAAAATAAAAACCTTAACCTACACTCACACTGACACACACACACAAGTCAATTTGTAAATTAAAGTTTTAATTTTGTGATCAAGTGTAAAAATAAAATATACTGTCAATGGTAGTTTACTGTAAAATGACAATACACAATTCAACATAAAATCATAATGATTATTTAAAACTTAAACATAAATATAACACTATAAATGCAAATATAAAATAAAAACTGTCTCGACACAAACTAAAAGTCAAGGTAGTTATGAATTTTCCTGGCCCCCTGGTTGAGCTTGGGAAAATGGACCATGCGGTATATCCTGGGAGACGTGGTTTTATCTCGCCCCATCTTTGCCCGCCGGATCTCATCGTATTTCTCGACAACGTCTTTCCGCCTCATCGACACCAATGCGTCACGCAGGTCCGCCACGCATGCGCGGGTGTGCATCCGTCGCCACCTGCACAAGGCGTGGTGCGCCTGTTCCTGCGTGTTCCTCAGGAACCTGGATGAGATGTCGTCGATGTCTGAGGAGATAGTCTCGACACCCCGGCTCGGGTAGAAGGGCAGGCAGCGGTAGAGGCGGCTCCACTTGGGGCCGATCTCAGCTTCAACAAACCGGCACAGTCTCTCTAGGCCGTCTGGAGGGTAAATATGCTGGTTATTGCAGAGGGCGGGACATTTTATTTTACGGTCAACACACACACACTGACATACAGACACACAAACCGGCACAGTCTCTCCAGGCCGTCTGTAATGTAAATATGCTGGTTGTTATAGCAGGGGACGGGACATTTGATTTTACTGTCAACACACACAATGGCATACAGACACACACACACAGGAATACAGAAACACACACACACACACATCGGCACAATCTCTCCAGGCCGTCTGGAGGGTAAAGATGTGGTTGTTATAGCAGATGACGGGACATTTTATTTTATATTAAACATACACACACGCACACTGGTATACAGACAGATACACAAACTGGCATACAGACACACACACACACACCAATGTTTCTTCCAGACTTTTTTCTCGGGGGGGGGCACTTGAAATTTTCGGGGGGGGGGGGGGGCTGGAACTAAAAAATTTGGGGGGCGGACACTGTTAAAATTATATATTTTCCTTATAAATTCCATAAATTCCATTTTGTTCGGGGGAGGGGGTGATAGAAGTGATGCCTGGAAGAAACACTCACACACACACACACACACAGGCATACAGAAACACACATATATCCACATGTGGGCGTTACTGCATGTTACTATTGTGACAGTTGTAAAATTGTCTGACTAGTTTTCAGGATTTGATTTTAGCGGGAGAAAAAAATATTCTAAACAGTCGATTGGTCTATATGGATCGTTTGTTTTAATTTTGATTCACATTATTTTAAAATGTATGCCTTTTTATTGATTTTTTTAATTTATAACGTTGTAAATTCATCAAAAATAGGTCGAAGATTTTAAACGTCGGTATCTAGACTAACCTTTTTTCTTTTTCAATCCTTGATTGGTTTTGGAATACACCGGCATATTGTGGAATATCTTTTTAAGCGTTTCGTTGCTGGCTTTCAGCAAATAAATCTCCTTCAGCCTGGCTATACACGTGTCCAAGGCCTCCAGCTCCACCTCGGCTTTTCTAGCCGACTTCCTGGACAGTTTGAGTTCCTGCAGCACCTTCTCCAGGGCCTCCTGCTTCTGCTGCAGCTGCACCTCTCGGCCGTTGATCCACGTCTGCTGTTTCTCAAGGTCCGTAAGGCGTCTTTCTATGGCGGGTTTTCGAGTTTTCAGGTCGATAATTTCAGTTTGGAGACGTTCGAACTGTTCCTAAAATTTTTAATGCTCGTGTATTAATAGTCTGAGGGGATAATTGGGATTTTTGTGTTGTTTCCACGCCTAAACTTTTGGGATGGCGTGGTCGAATTGTAGAGCGTTTGTCTGCTAACCCGAAAGTAGCGAGTTCGGGTCCCTTACTAGAGTCATGACACGTCACTAAGTACACCCAGCTGAGATGGGTTCCTGACTTACGTTAGGGAAAGTAAAGGTGGCTGGGCATAGTGCTGCCTACAAGTATCCTTTCATATGCGGAAGTCACATCAACAGGTTAACTCTACTCCACCTACCCCATGAAAAAGTTGTTTGATAAGGGCATTGAAATACATTTTTATTGATTTAAATTGTCTATGCCAGGCAGCAACTGTTGTCTAAATATCTGTGACATTTCATACATGACGGGCATGGAATAACAGAAACAACAAGCCTGCCATTCTAAAGACCGACTACACTACAGTGTATGCTTTTGTTTAACTATCTGCCATCCTATCAGTCAACCTATTTATCTTTTGTTGTACTAGGTGTTTTTTTATATTGTTTACCGTGTCTGTCTGTTTGCTTTATATTCTCAGTCAGAATACCTAAGCCCCCTGACTTGAGATACGAGCATGTCCAGTCAATAATCTTGTCTACGTCAGTAGCTAATGAAGCTATCTCAGTGACACCTAAATATTGTCAGTGACACCGAAATCTCTGTCAGTGACAGCTAAATCTCTGTCAGTGACAGCTAAATCTCTGTCAGTGACAGCTAAATCTCTGTCAGTGACAGATGAATCTGTCAGTGTCACCTCAATATCTGTCAGTGTCACCTGAATCTCACCCAGTGCCAGCTGTATCGTGACATACCTGAGTCTCCCTGTCACTGCCAGTGCCAGCTGTATCGTGACATACCTGAGTCTCCCTGTCACTGCCACTGTCAGTGCCAGCTGTATTGTGACATACCTGAGTCTCCCTGTCACTGCCATTGATCTTCATCTCCAGCTTCCTGTACTCCTTGATGTTGAGATCCTCCAGGACCTCCTTGTTGGCCACCCGCAGCTTTTTCTCTTCGTCCTGGACCACATAAGATGTTGTGGTGTGAATGTTGGATCGTCTACTGGTGTGTTGTGTGTATGTTGGATCGTTCACTTGAGTGGTGTGTTATGTGAATGTTGGGTCTACTTGAGTGGTGTGTTATGTGAATGTTGGATCGTCTACTTGAGTGGTGTGTTATGTGAATGTTGGATCGTCTACTTGAGTGGTGTGTTATGTGAATGTTGGGTCTACTTGAGTGGTGTGTTATGTGAATGTTGGGTCTACTTGAGTGGTGTGTTATGTGAATGTTGGATCGTCTACTTGAGTGGTGTGTTATGTGAATGTTGGGTCTACTTGAGTGGTGTGTTATGTGAATGTTGGATCGTCTACTTGAGTGGTGTGTTATGTGAATGTTGGATCGTCTACTTGAGTGGTGTGTTATGTGAATGTTGGGTCTACTTGAGTGGTGTGTTATGTGAATGTTGGGTCTACTTGAGTGGTGAGTTATGTGAATGTTGGGTCTACTTGAGTGGTGCGTTATGTGAATGTTGGATCGTCTACTTGAGTGGTGTGTTATGTGAATGTTGGGTCTACTTGAGTGGTGTGTTATGTGAATGTTGGATCGTCTACTTGAGTGGTGTGTTATGTGAATGTTGGATCGTCTACTTGAGTGGTGTGTTATGTGAATGTTGGATCGTCTACTTGAGTGGTGTGTTATGTGAATGTTGGATCGTCTACTTGAGTGGTGTGTTATGTGAATGTTGGATCGTCTACATGAGTGGTGTGTTATGTGAATGTTGGGTCTACTTGAGTGGTGTGTTATGTGAATGTTGGATCGTCTACTTGAGTGGTGTGTTATGTGAATGTTGGATCGTCTACTTGAGTGGTGTGTTATGTGAATGTTGGGTCTACTTGAGTGGTGTGTTATGTGAATGTTGGATCGTCTACTTGAGTTGTGTGTTATGTGAATGTTGGGTCTACTTGAGTGGTGTGTTATGTGAATGTTGGATCGTCTACTTGAGTGGTGTGTTATGTGAATGTTGGGTCTACTTGAGTGGTGTGTTATGTGAATGTTGGATCGTCTACTTGAGTGGTGTGTTATGTGAATGTTGGATCGTCTACTTGAGTGGTGTGTTATGTGAATGTTGGATCGTCTACTTGAGTGGTGTGTTATGTGAATGTTGGATCATCTACTTGAGTGGTGTGTTATGTGAATGTTTGATCGTCCACTTGAGTGGTGTGTTATGTGCATGTCATTGCATGTGTCATTCAATGGATTATACAATTTTGTAGTGTTTTAAATGCATGTCATAGAATTCAATCACGGATTATACAATAAAGCAGGCTTTCAATTGGTACAGAGAAGTATCAACAGCCCTGGACTGGGGACCTCATGATTATTGTTCATATAGAAAACTCAGAGGCTGCAATGGCTTTACAAGGCCATCGAGATTGGTAAAGATGGTCATACAAGGCACTGCGCCAGGTACCAGAAAAACATAGGCATGTAGAAACACTGAGAGAGGGTAACAGTAGAGAGTCTAGTTATGGGAGAGACAATGAAGATGATAGTAAACAAGGGGATGGAAGATACTTGTTAAAGTACACTAGTAGCTGCCCAACGGTCAATCAGACAACGGGACAGATAGGTTTGATTAAGTGACAGATACATAGATCGATTAAGTTTACCCTTCTCCTCCCCCTCCACTTGTGTATAGAAAACTACTGACCTGTAACGCCTTCTGTTTAGGACGTAACTTCTTTATCTCCTCCAGACCTTCGCTGATACTTTTTTTCAGACTTTTAGCACTGAATTCGTTCATACTGGCCTTCATCTGGGCTTCTCTGTGTAGCCGCGTCTAGCTCGAGAAGGGTTGTTTGGTTTTAGTTAAGTTAGGGTTTAACACATGAATTGACTGTATGAGACTAATATCAGCATTAGATACGGTCCATCTGATCTTAGTTAATTAGATGAAGAATTTCCATTGTTTAACCTCGCGGTTGATGGGGCTAATGAAGTAGAGTTCGCCTGCTTCTGCGACTTCGGCATATGAAAGGATAGAGTGGTCAGTACTATGCCCAGCTACCTTTACTTTACCTAACGTGAGTCTGGCACCCATCAGAGCTGGATGGACTCAGGGACTTGAACCAGGATTCGAACTCTTTCGCGGTTAGGAGTCTAGCGCTCTACCGCTAGACCACGCCATCCCTATATCAGAAGAGAAAAGCGTTATAGTCTTAATTAAGCTGAAACAATTACCTGTTGCTCCTTCTTCTTCTCCAAATCCTTGATGTCAAAGCTGAGGAACTCTGGGTAGGCCATATCGGCCTCCACCCACATGACGATACCCTTGCAGGCGTTGCGCAGGTTACTGCAGGCGACAGTGAACAACATGGCGATGGGGCTGTGCTCGACCCTGTACCGCTCACACATCTCCTTCATCGTCTGGTCAAAGTGCTGCACGTGCAGGGATTCTTTCTCAAACTTGTCGGCCATCACGGTGATATTCTAGGGCAAATTAGTCATGGTTCATTGATTTAGGTTAATTGTGTTTAAGTAGTGTTTATTGTAAAATGTCCACCATCACGATGATATTCTGGGGCAGATTAGTCATGGTTCATTGATTTAGGTTAATTGTGTTTAAATAGTGTTTATTGTAAAATGTCCGCCATCACGGTGATATTCTGGGGCAGATTAGTCATGGTTCATTGATTTAGGTTAATTGTGTTTAAGTAGTGTTTATTGTAAAATGTCCGCCATCACAGTGATATTCTGGGGAAAATTAGTCATGATTCATTAGGTTAATTAATTGTGTTAAAGTAGTGTTTATTGTAAAATGTCCGCCATCACGGTGATATTCTGGGACAAATTAGTCATTGGTCATTAAATTCATTTAGTAAACTAAAAGTTAAGATAGTTTTCCAATAAAATCTCTCTGATATCAAAGTGTTCGAATTTATTTATGGGTAGTTTTATTAATTTTAATATATTAATGATTTAAATGTTTTTTATTAGAGTAAGTCAGCCATGAGAGTGATTTTCTGTATCAAATTAATTTAATGAATAAATGTTCAGCTAGTTTTTCATGCAAGCATGGCCTCTTTCAATGTTAAACTCTGAAATTTAACTTTTAAAAGCGCAGTTTAAAAATAAACCGGGAGTGATCTCCCCTAAACTTTCTCGAATATTCTTATATAAAATAACAGGGGATGGGAACTCGGGCTATAGACATGATTTTTAATCCATTTTAAATACTTAAAGTTTTAAAAATAGAATAAAATCTCGTAGACAAATTAATTGCACACCAAGTGAATGCCAAATAAAAAAGCGCATAATAGTGCGCAATATTATTAGTACTTTTAAAATTTACATTAGTTTTTTGAGAAATCGGAAGTAGCGTAAAGTACTACTTCCAGTCAACGGAAATTACTCAAAATTTAACAGAAGGTAGAGAATTAGATCTTTTACTTACATGTGAAATTTCATTTATCTAACTGAAATAGTACTCAAGTTATAGGCTTTTGAAAAATTCAAAGTAGGAAAAGTACCACTTCCGGTTATCGGAAATCGCTCAAAAGTTGATACGGATCTACGATTTTGATAAAATACTTGTATATGAAATTTCATCAACCTAGCTTTAATGGTACTCAAGTTATCGTGTTTACACGCGGACAGACAGACAGACAGACACACACACACACACACAGACATACGGACAAGATTGCAAAATTATGTTTTTCCGTATCAGTGAGATTTGCAAAAATCTCGATTTTTTTTTTGCACGATTACAAGACTTTCTCTATACTTCGTATATACGAGAAAGTAAAAATCCCCAACATATTATTAGCGTAGTTTTATTTATATTGGCGCCAGAATTGTTTATACCCATGCTTTAAGAAATATTGATTTCAAGCGCGTATTCTGTGAATAAAAGCTTAAAACTACGTACAATAGAAAAGAGTTGTTATACGTCGTATAACCTCTGAAAGTTGCATCCGCACCAAAAGAAATGTATATTGAACGCCGCGACCATAACGACAGAGTCAAGTTTTTATTGTGTAGCATTAAATTAATTTTTTTTAAAAATAACAGTTTAGTTCGTACTCCGGAAAACTTAACCATGGAGGAAGATTTTCTTGCGCCGGGGGGCAAAAGTATTGCGGAATTCGCAACGTAAGTTGGTACATCTTAATACCCTACAGGGTAAATCTAGGCTTAGTTGTAGATTTCTGTGTAGATGTGAAGACAGGTCGGCCATTGATCTAGTGTTACACTGTAAACTAGTAATGCTAGTCAACTGCTAGTTAAACACAACACAATCTTTCCAGGAATCAACACAACAATACGCTGATATGACTACCGCTGTGCTTAAGAACAAACATTATCTAAACACAACGGTAAAACAAAAAGGAAACAAACATTTAAACACAACAGTAACACAAAGAGAAAACAAACATTATCTAAACACGACAGTAACACAAAGAGGAAACAAACATTTAAACACAACTGTAACACAAAGAGAAAACAGACATTATCTAAACACAACAGTAACACAAAGAGTTAAGAGAAAATAAACATCTAAACACAACACTAACACAAAGAGGATATAAACATGTAAACTATCCTTATCCAAATATCCATCAGCTATGTAAACTGTCCCTATCCCAATATCCATCTGCTATGTAAACTGTCCTGTATCCCAATGTCCACCTGCGATGTAAACTGTCCCTATCCCAATGTCTGTCACCTATGTAAACTTCCCTTATCCCAATGTCGGTCAGCTATGTAAACTGTCCTGTATCCCACAGGTATGAGGACTTCCTGTCCTCCCAGGTGACAAAGATGGACTTGGATTACGTGGATGACATCCACATCGCGAGGAAGCTGGTGGAGCTGGGCTACCGTGGTGCCAGAGAGGGCTTCTCAGAGGAGGAGTTCAATGCCATGAAAGCCGCCATAGAAGTCCGCAGGGCCATTTTTAACGTGGTATGGATGTGTTGTTAGCACTAGATTTTTAACGTGGTATGGATGTGTGGGTGGTTCTAGATTTTTAACGTGGTATGAATGGGAGGCTGGTTCTAGATTTTTAACGTGGTATGGATGTGTTGATTGATACTAGATTTTCAACGTGGTATGGATGTGTTGTTGGTACTAGATTTTTAACGTGGTATGGATGTGTTGTTGGTACTAGATTTTTAACGTGGTATGGATGTGTTGTTGGTACTAGATTTTTAACGTGGTATGAATGGGAGACTGGTACTAGATTACTAGTTTGTATGGATCTGTAGCTAAAAATAGATTTTTAAGGTGGTATGGATTTGTGGCTGATATTTTTTCATTTATCACTATTATAAAATATGACTTATGACTTTTAATGTGGTAGGGATCTATTGCTAGACTCACGATACTTGTCTACTTTATTGGATGTCTATTTTTTAAATAATTGTCTTTTTCTGACGGCAGCCTGTCTGATGATTGATATGACTTTCTGAGTATGAAAACTAAGATCTTTATTTCTGATTGTCAAATTTGTTTCTGGGAGACGATATTGTTTTTTTTATTATTATTCTGATGCTGCATATGCTTGTTCTAATGGTTTAAACATCTTTTTCTGATGTCTCATATGCCTATTCTGAAGGTTTAAACCTATTTCTCTCATGTCATATATGTCTGTTCTAAAGGTTGAAACCTGTTTCTCTGATGTGACATATGCCTGTTCTGAAGGTTTAAACCTATTTCTCTCATGTCACATATGCCTGTTCTGAAGGTTTGATCCTGTTTCTCCCCAGAAAACCCTCCTGAGTGCGGGAGTGGAGTATGAGAGCGCCATGCTGAGGGCTATGCAGATGAGAGAGGAGGGCAACAGGACGGGGAAAAGTGCCTCCATATTTTTTATTCGCGACCGCAACGAAAAAGGTAATTGAAAGAAATTGCAAGTGTTTGAATATGAGGAATTTGATCTTAGTTTTTAGGTCTTTACACGAGTGTTTATAACTTCCCCCCCCCCCCCCCAAATAAAAAGCCAAAATAGAAAACAAAATCAAATCTAAATAGAAAAATTATATACTTTAGCCATTATCCGCCCAACCCTTTCATCCCAAAGTTTCAGGTGTTCCATGGAAGATTCAGAGTACCCCTCCCCCATCCAGCCCCCACCTCGAGATAAAGGCCTCAAGAAATGACTGGTTAACACTAAACCATCGTTAAGTTGTATGAGGCAAACATAACCTCGATACCTACTATCTTATATTTAAATTTATGCTAGTCACATGCATGTTTCTTTAGGTCACTGTTTCCATCTACTGAGACCTTTGACCTTTTAAACTTGTGGGTTTGATCCGTGTTAAATGCGAGTGATCCGTGTTAAATGCGAATGATCCTTGTTGAATGTGAGTGATCCGTGTTGAATGAGAGTGCTTCGTGTTGAATACAAATGACCAACGGCTAGCACCCCCCCTTCCCCCGCCCCCCCCCCCCCCCCACCCACCAGGCCAGGAGATCTCTGGCTACATTGACTACTCCCACCGACTGGCCACTGAAGACTTCCGTCCCATCTTCAACCTGGAGAAACGTTTTCTGCCCCAGAAGACTGACCTGAGTTTTTTTAACTGGGACACAATGAACGTCGGCAGTCGGAGCTCGCCTAACTATGAGGTAATGATACAAGTTCTCCTAACTATGAGGTTATGATACAAGCTCTCCTAACTATGAGGTAATGATACAAGTTCTCCTAACTATGAGGTTATGATACAAGTTCTCCTAACTATGAGGTAATGATACAAGTTCTCCTAACTATGAGGTAATGATACAAGCACTCCTAACTATGAGGTAATGATACAAGTTCTCCTAATTATGAGGTAATGATACAAGTTCTCCTAATTATGAGGTAATGATACAAGTTCTCCTAACTATGAGGTAATGATACAAGTTCTCCTAACTGTGAGGTAATGATACAAGAAGTTCTCCTAACTATGAGCTAATGATACAAGTTCTCCTAACTATGAGGTAATGATACAAGTTCTCCTAACTATGAGGTAATGATACAAGTTATCCTAACTATGAGGTAATGATACAAGCACTCCTAACTATGAGGTAATGATACAAGTTCTCCTAACTATGAGGTAATGATACAAGTTCTCCTAACTATGAGGTAATGATACAAGTTCTCCTAACTGTGAGGTAATGATACAAGTTCTCCTAACTATGAGGTAATGATACAAGTTCTCCTAACTATGAGGTTATGATACAAGCTCTCCTAACTATGAGGTAATGATACAAGTTCTCCTAACTATGAGGTTATGATACAAGTTCTCCTAACTATGAGGTAATGATACAAGTTCTCCTAACTATGAGGTAATGATACAAGCTCTCCTAACTGTAAGGTAATGATACAAGTTCTCCTAACTATGAGGTAATGATACAAGTTCTCCTAACTATGAGGTAATGATACAAGTTCTCCTAACTATGAGGTAATGATATAAGCTCTCCTATGAGGTAATGATACAACAAGTTCTCCTAACTATGAGGTAATGATACAAGCTCTCCTAACTGTGAGGTAATGATACAAATTCTCCTAACTATGAGGTAATGATACAAGCTCTCCTAACTATGAGGTAATGATACAAGCTCTCCTAACTATGAGGTAATGATACAAGCTCTCCTAACTATGAGGTAATGATACAAGCTCTCCTAACTATGAGGCAATGATACAAGCTCTCCTAACTATGAGGTAATGATACAAATTCTCCTAACTATGAGGTAATGATACAAGTTCTCCTAACTATGAGGTAATGATACAAGTTATCCTAAATATGAGGTAATTATACTACAAGTTCTCCTAACTATGAGGTAATGATACAAGTTATCCTAAATATGAGGTAATGATACAAGTTCTCCTAACTATGAGGTAATGATACAAGCACTCCTAACTATGAGGTAATGATACAAGTTCTCCTAACTATGAGGTAATGATACAAGTTATCCTAAATATGAGGTAATGATACAAGTTCTCCTAACTATGAGGTAATGATACAAGCTCTCCTAACTATGAGGTAATGATACAAGCTCTCCTAACTATGAGGTAATGATACAAGTTCTCCTAACTATGAGGTAATGATACAAGCTCTCCTAACTATGAGGTAATGATACAAGTTCTCCTAACTATGAGGTAATAATACAAGTTCTCCTAACTATGAGGTAATGATACAAGCTCTCCTAACTATGAGGTAATGATACAAGTTCTCCAAACTATGAGGTAATGATACAAGTTCTCCTAACTATGAGGTAATGATACAAGTTCTCCTAACTATGAGGTAATGATACAAGTTCTCCTAACTATGAGGTAATGATACAAGTTCTCCTAACTATGAGGTAATGATACAAGTTATCCTAACTATGAGGTAATGATACAAGTTCTCCTAACTATGAGGTAATGATACAAGTTCTCCTAACTATGAGGTAATGATACAAGTTCTCCTAACTATGAGGTAATGATACAAGTTCTCCTAACTATGAGGTAATGATACAAGTTCTCCTAACTATGAGGTAATGATATAAGCTCTCCTAACTATGAGGTAATGATACAAGTTCTCCTAACTATGAGGTAATGATACAAGAAGTTCTCCTAACTATGAGGTAATGATACAAGTTCTCCTAACTATGAGGTAATGATACAAGTTCTCCTAACTATGAGGTAATGATACAAGCTCTCCTAACTATGAGGTAATGATACAAGTTCTCCTAACTATGAGGTAATGATACAAGTTCTCCTAACTATGAGGTAATGATACAAGCTCTCCTAACTATGAGGTAATGATACAAGCACTCCTAACTATGAGGTAATGATACAAGAAGTTCTCCAAACTATGAGGTAATGATACAAGTTCTCTACCTATATGGTAATGATACAAGAAGTTCTCCTAACTATGATCTAATGATACTAGAAGCTCCTAACTATGAGGTAATGATACTAGAAGTTCTGCTAACTATGAGGTAATGATATAAGAAGTTCTCCTAACTATAAGGTAATGATACAAGAAGTTCTCCTATGAGGTAATGATATAAGAAGTTCTCCTAACTATGAGGTAATGATACTGGTGTATACTAAAGCTCAAAGTCATTACTTAATTAATTATTGTAATATGGTCATTACTTTCTATAGTTTTCAATTTAATTATTGTGATATGTTCGTGACTTTTCTTCGCTGTTATTTTTAGCGCAATTTCCATACTGACAATTGCGATTATTAATTCGTTATTTCTGGATGGATGGATGGATGGATGGATGGATGTGTGTCCGCAGCTTTAAGTCGTATCTCCTCCTCAACGAAGCAATATCGAGGACTAGTTCCAAAAGCAAATATGTTAAGCAAGTTCCAAGGATGATTGTGTGCCAAAAAAATTCCCGGAATTCCTTCCTGGATTTCCCGGAAAAGCCAAAAAAAACCTCGAACAAATGCAGTTGTTTTTGCTCCATTTCTCGAGAACCAGACCACTTAGCGACTTGAAACATTTACCAATCGATTCCTGCCATAATTTAGAACAATATTGCCGAAGAAAGTTTTCAAAAATATCCTTTCGTTCGGTCACAAAAAATTAATTAAGAACATTTAAACTGAGCATTTTGTAGGCCTACTCGTTAAAATAAAACTATTTCCGTTGATATAGGTTAATATAGTTGTCTTTTTTTTTTTTTACTTATTAATTCAAACGTTATTTTTGTACCCTATTAATTTATTTACAATTTATATGAGAGTGATAGGGAGTTACAATTACAAGGTATTGTTTCGCTAGGCCTAATCATTTTTTCACATTTTAAAAAAAAATCAATTAAGGAAATTGCGCTTAAATTGTCACAAGACTTTTTATTAATTTAAACTGAGCATCTTGTAGGCCTACTCGTTAAAATAAAACTATTTCCGTTGATATAGGTTAATATAGTTGTCTTTTTTTTTTACTTATTAATTCAAACGTTATTTTTGTACCCTATTAATTTATTTATAATTTAAAAAATTAATTAAGGAAATTGCGCTTAAATTGTCACTAGACTTTTTATTAACTTGTTTCATTAAGAGAGATACTAATTTTACAAAGTAAAAAAAAAACGAACATTTGGTTTAACATGTATCAAAACTTTTGGATCATTACTTAGATGTACAAACGCGTTTGGCTTTAACCCCCAGTGTCGATACCATCCACAGGTAATCGCCAAAAGCCCCAACGGGATGGTATTCCGCAACAAACGTGATGGTAAAATCGTCAACCCTGACCCGACCCTCAACACCCCCGGGGACAACTCGTCCCGTACCATAGTGCGGGCCTCCGACTACATCAGCGTGGTGGTGTTCGACCATTACAACCGGCGGAAGTTGTAATCTTGTCGTCATCAACCCTTGATGCACAGAGGGTGACGAGGCGCATGCGCGAGACAGCAACATATGACGACATCTTTGAATTGATCTTTTTACATGCACAAACAGTGTTTTAATATTTCTTTTTACTTTTTTTTTTACATTTGACGCATATTTTACCTAAACTTAACTTACTAAAATAAAAATTATATTTTTTTTCAAACTCAATGGTTTCAAATTTCTTATCTTGAGATTCAAATTTGTGTTGAACTTGTCATACTAACCTCTAAATTATTCCTGATAGCAGGCCACGCCTACTCACCTCTAAGTTACTCCTGATAGCAGCATAGTTTCTTCCAGTCATCTCTTCGGCACCGCCCCATATATGCTTTTGACATTGTCCGCCCCCCCCCCCCCCCCCCCCCGAAAATTTCAAGTGCAACCCCGAAGAAAAAAGTCTGGAAGAAACTCTGGATAGCAGGCCACGCCTACTCACCTCTAAGTTACTCCTGATAGCGTGCTCCAGGTCACGCCTCTGCTTCTCGTAGTTGGTCGCCGTCTCGAGGTACGCCTCGCCCTCCTGCTGACTAAAGCTCAGACAATATTTCTTCATGTACTCCAGCAGTTTCGTCAAGCTATAAATAGATTCGGAAAAACCCTCGCGAACTGTCTTTATTGTTTTGTTAACTAACGTTTGAATCTGAAAAAAACAAGTTTAAAAAAATGTATTATTCTTTTTAGAATTAATGAATCATTAATTATTAGTAATTATTTTAAGATTTTTTTAATTTATCATAATACAAGCTTGTTATTGTTGATGTTAATTAGTCTGCCAACTGCGTAAATGTGAGAGTGGTTTCTTTCTAATCTTCAAAACACATCTCATCTTCTTACGGTGATCAGAGATTCCTCGTCTACCGTCAATATGTCGGTGCTGTCCGAGTGTCGTTCACTTATGTCCGTCAACTGCTGCAAGCTGACCAGTCCTGAGAGCCTCGCTGGACGCAGGATCTGGGGAAACAACAACCATATCAGAAGGATGTGCTTACCATACAAACACAATTATGACGGTAACATCCACCCCCGTACCTGCACCATACATACAGATACACCCGCCTGAACAAACAAGACACCTACACCACTAAGACAGAGACACCTCCACCAAGACAGAGACACCTTTCACCGTATCTACCCCAACAAAACAGAGATACCCACCTACCCTACCAAGACACACACACCTACCCCACCAAGATAAAAACACCTTCCACCCCACCTGCACTACCAAGACAGAAACAGCTACCTAGACAGCCAAGACAGAGACACCTACCTACCCCATCAAGAAAGACACCCCCTCTACCCTACCAACAGAGACACCTACCATCACACCTCCCCCATCAAAACTGAAACCCACCTCCCCCACCAACACAGGTACCCACCTCCCCTGCCTGCCCCCCCCCCCCCCCCCCCCCGCAGAACAGAGACACGTACCAGCTGTAGCGGGACGTGCCACTGTTTAGCCTGAGACTCAGCCGTTCCCTCAGGACCGTAGTACGACACCTCCAGGTTGAGCAGCCTCCCCTGGACGGCCGCCACCACCTCCCTGGCGATGTTATACACCGACTGAAGGCTCTGGGGCCGCTCGGAGCCCAGGGCTGAAAACGTTTGCCGCTTGCGATAGAAGTTGAGGCTGGTTCCTGGTGCCATTGAATCCATGTAAGAATTTTATTTTACGTGTAGTCCATAGTACTTTTATTTTAGTCCTAACTTACAAAATATTACTTTAAGTCACGGTTGATAGACGAGTCAAATCTGGAAGAAATAAACACAGTGAATACAATAATAATAATAGTAATAAAGTTTACATGCACTGCTATTACTTATGACTTAAATAACATCATATTTTGTAATGGTTTTATTATCTTGATATACAACGTTACAAATCTCCTCCTTTACAATGAAAGACACTACGTACTTTCCTATACGTGTTGCCAGATAAGTTGGCTATGAAAACGCCAAACAATTATAGTAAACAAACCACCTGCTTTGTATTTTTTAATTATGTATAAAACTATAAAATATACACTTTGTAACCTAACTATAAACTCACACTTTTTGCATAAAATGAGCGAAATATTTAACTTATAGTTACACACGCCTATCCTAAAAGTAATATTTCCAAAAGTATCAAACTTCTATTTTAACTTTATGTAAGATTGATACGCCATAACACATACTAGAAACGCTCTGTTTATTTACCAATTAATCAACACGGCTGCGTTCAAAATTCCTGCACCCTATCAACCAGCTTTTCAGACGTATTTTTTATTTATAAGTATAAACTTGGCAACTAGTCTCGTATAATGAGAAGCAATATCGATTCTTCCTTTATGCCTGGACCAAACCGATGCCGTAGTTACAGTATCGACTACTAGCCCCGCCCTTTCAAACATTGTTCAATGAAACAAAACCTTAACTAAAGCTATTTCTTCTTTACCAACAGACCGTGTTTATGAATTATTTATTGGTTACTGAATAGAAATTTTAAGTCCGATAGATCGATGTGCGTCATAAAAGAAAAGGTTTACGTAGACAAAAAAAACTAATTAAAACCTTTGGATAAGTCCGCGTTTTACGCCTCCCCGCCATTGTGTGGATTTAATTACAATCTAATCGGAGGACAAAACCTCTGGGGTAGCTCTTATTTCACCGACAGGGTGCGGTAGTGGGGTGGGGGTGGGGGGTCGTTATCAACTGGTTTAACCTATAAGAAACGTTTTGTTTGTAGTTATTAAAACAGTCGCTTGGAGTAGTTACCCTAATCCTAACTCTGGCTTAAACCATAACCTTAACCTGCCACCCCTGAACCTAACCCTAACTCTATAATGTTGGCTATAACTGTGATACTCGCAAAAAAAAATGGTATTTAAAATAAGGACATCTTCCATTTTAAAATCGAATTTTTTTTTAAATATTGCAAACTGAAATTAGAATTTAGTGGGCTTGACAGTTGATGCAGAGGCGTAGCGAGGGGGGGGGGCGGGGTGGACGGACATATGTCCCCGGGCGCCGACCTTAGGGGGGCGCCAAATTGAAAGTTTGAGGGGGGGTGCAAATGAAAAGTTCGAGGGGGGGGTGCAAATCGAAAATTTGCTCCCGAGGGGGGCGCCAAATTGAAAGTATGTCCCCGGGCGCCGGGAAGGGTCGCTACGCCTCTGAGTTGATTAAAAGCCTGAATAAGATTGTAATATTTTTTTAAAAAATAGGGTTGCCTATTCTTACATTTTTTTTTCTTTTAGTCTTCCTATAAACCTAAAAGACTTTACACATTTCAAAGCAGATATTTGTGTCATAGATTGTAATAATAATAGAGGTGAAGGTGTCGGCCTATAATGTGTGTAAATAAATAAAAATAAATAAAGATCAATAGGACGTGTGCAATGTTTTAAAGTGTAAAACTTTAAACAACGCTACGCTGAAAGCAAACTAATAAATAGGTGCGGCCAATGAAACAGAAATATATCAACACACAATGAATGCATAATTGATACATATCTCACCACAACGCTTTTGTCTGCTTGCTGCGCTAAGGCAAAACCCCGATAAATGTTTTATTATGTATATAAGAGACAAGTGTAGTAGAAAGTTCAGCTTGGGAAGGGGGGGGGGGGGACTTGTGTGGTTGAAAGCACTTGTGAAAGGAGTAGGGCTTATATTGCAGAAAGTTCAGTATGGGGAAGGGGAGATTGTGTAGCAGAAAGTATTTGGGGGGAGGGGCTTGTAGTGTAGAAAGTACTGTTGGGTGGGGGGAGGGGCTTGTAGTGTAGAAAGTACTGTTGGGTGGGGGGGAGGAGCTTGTAGTGTAGAAAGTACTGTTGGGGAAGAGGGGCTTGTAGTGTAGAAAGTACTGTTGGGTGGGGGGAGGGGCTTGTAGTGTAGAAAGTACTATTGGGGGAGGAGCTTGTAGTGTAGAAAGTACTGTTGGGGGAGGAGCTTGTAGTGTAGAAAGAACTATTGGGGGAGGAGCTTGTAGTGTAGAAAGTACTGTTGGGGGAGGAGCTTGTAGTGTAGAAAGTACTGTTGGGTGGGGGGAGGGGCTTGTAGTGTAGAAAGTACTGTTGGGTGGGGGGAGGGGCTTGTAGTGTAGAAAGTACTGTTGGGTGGGGGGAGGAGCTTGTAGTGTAGAAAGTACTGTTGGGTGGGGGGAGGGGCTTGTAGTGTAGAAAGTACTGTTGGGTGGGGGGAGGGGCTTGTAGAGTAGAAAGTACTGTTGGGTGGGGGGAGGAGCTTGTAGTGTAGAAAGTACTGTTGGGTGGGGGGAGGGGCTTGTAGTGTAGAAAGTACTGTTGGGTGGGGGGGAGGAGCTTGTAGTGTAGAAAGTACTGTTGGGGAAGAGGGGCTTGTAGTGTAGAAAGTACTATTGGGGAAGAGGGGCTTGTAGTGTAGAAAGTACTGTTGGGTGGGGGGAGGAGCTTGTAGTGTAAAAAGTACTGTTGGGTGGGGGGGAGGAGCTTGTAGTGTAGAAAGTACTGTTGGGGAAGAGGGGCTTGTAGTGTAGAAAGTACTGTTGGGTGGGGGGAGGAGCTTGTAGTGTAAAAAGTACTGTTGGGTGGGGGGGAGGAGCTTGTAGTGTAGAAAGTACTGTTGGGGAAGAGGGGCTTGTAGTGTAGAAAGTACTATTGGGGGAGGAGCTTGTAGTGTAGAAAGTACTGTTGGGGAAGAGGGGCTTGTAGTGTAGAAAGTACTATTGGGGGAAGAGCTTGTAGTGTAGAAAGTACTGTTGGGTGGGGGGAGGGGCTTGTAGTGTAGAAAGTACTGTTGGGGGAGGAGCTTGTAGTGTAGAAAGTACTGTTGGGTGGGGGGAGGGGCTTGTAGTGTAGAAAGTACTGTTGGGTGGGGGGAGGGGCTTGTAGTGTAGAAAGTACTGTTGGGAAACAGGAGCTTGTAGTGTAGAAAGTACTATTGGGGGAAGAGCTTGTAGTGTAGAAAGTACTGTTGGGTGGGGGGAGGGGCTTGTAGTGTAGAAAGTACTGTTGGGGGAGGAGCTTGTAGTGTAGAAAGTACTGTTGGGTGGGGGGAGGGGCTTGTAGTGTAGAAAGTACTGTTGGGTGGGGGGAGGGGCTTGTAGTGTAGAAAGTACTGTTGGGTGGGGGGAGGGGCTTGTAGTGTAGAAAGTACTGTTGGGTGGGGGGAGGAGCTTGTAGTGTAGAAAGTACTGTTGGGTGGGGGGAGGGGCTTGTAGTGTAGAAAGTACTGTTGGGTGGGGGGAGGGGCTTGTAGTGTAGAAAGTACTGTTGGGTGGGGGGAGGGGCTTGTAGTGTAGAAAGTACTGTTGGGTGGGGGGAGGAGCTTGTAGTGTAGAAAGTACTGTTGGGTGGGGGGAGGGGCTTGTAGTGTAGAAAGTACTGTTGGGTGGGGGGGAGGGGCTTGTAGTGTAGAAAGTACTGTTGGGGGGGGGGAGCTTGTAGTGTAGAAAGTACTGTTGGGTGGGGGGGAGGGGCTTGTAGTGTAGAAAGTACTGTTGGGTGGGGGGAGGGGCTTGTAGTGTAGAAAGTACTATTGGGGAAAGAGCTTGTAGTGTAGAAAGTACTGTTGGGGGAGGAGCTTGTAGTGTAGAAAGTACTGTTGGGTGGGGGGGGAGGGGCTTGTAGTGTAGAAAGTACTGTTGGGTGGGGGGGGGGGGGAGGGGCTTGTAGTGTAGAAAGTACTGTTGGGTGGGGGGAGGGGCTTGTAGTGTAGAAAGTACTGTTTGGGGAGAGGGGCTTGTAGTGTAGAAAGTACTGTTGGGTGGGGGAGAGGGGCTTGTAGTGTAGAAAGTACTGTTGGGTGGGGGAGGGGCTTGTAGTGTAGAAAGTACTATTGGGGGGAGGGGCTTGTAGTGTAGAAAGTACTGTTGGGGGGAGGGGCTTGTAGTGTAGAAAGTACTGTTGGGGGGAGGGGCTTGTAGTGTAGAAAGTACTATTGGGGGGGGGGGGGGAGCTTGTAGTGTAGAAAGTACTGTTGGGTGGGGGAGGGGCTTGTAGTGTAGCAAGTACTGTTGGGGAAGAGGGGCTTGTAGTTTAGAAAGTACTGTTGGGGGGAGGGGCTTGTAGTGTAGAAAGTACTGTTGGGTGGGGGAGAGGGGCTTGTCTAGTAGCAGTAAGGCTTAAGAGTAGTCAAATTGTTTTTATTTTATATATTTGATCATTTTGGGGTTTTAAACCCCATTTTGTATGGCGTTATATACGATTTAAAACAAAAGCGTGGAAAAATATAGGCTGATATTATCAGACTATCTGGCTACTAATACACAAAACATGGGACAGCGTGACCTCGCAGCAGAGAGGCAGACTGCTAACCCGAGAGTCTCGAATCATTGCAACCTCCACCCACCTCTGATGGGTATCTAACTTTCGTTAGGGAAACAAAGGCAGCTGGGCATAACGCTGACCACACTTTCCCTTCATATGCCGAGGTCAATGAAACAGATGAACTCTACTTCATCTGCCCCTTGTGTCTTGGGCACGAACGGGATTAAGAAGAACATACACAAAATGTTATCAGACTTTCTGGCAACCAATATAAAACAAATGTTATCAGACTTTCTGGCCACCAATATAAAACAAATGTTATCATACTTTCTGGCCACCAATATAAAACAAATGTTATCATACTTTCTGGCCACCAATATAAAACAAATGTTATCATACTTTCTGGCCACCAATATAAAACAAATGTTATCATACTTTCTGGCCACCAATATAAAACAAATGTTATCAGACTTTCTGGCCACCAATATAAAACAAATGTTATCATACTTTCTTGACACCAATATAAAACAAATGTTATAAGACTTTCCGGACACCAATATAAAACAAATGTTATCAGACTTTCCGGACACCAATATAAAACAAATGTTATCAAACTTTTTGGCCACCAATATAAAACAAATGTTATCAGACTTTCTTGGCACCAATATAAAACAAATGTTATCAGACTTTCTTGGCACTAATATAAAACAAATGTTATCAGACTTTCTTCTCACCAATATAAAACAAATGTTATCAGGCTTTCTTGGCACTAATATAAAACAAATGTTATCAGACTTTTTGGCCACCAATATAAAACAAATGTTATCAGACTTTCTTGGCACCAATATAAAACAAATGTTATCAGACTCTCTTGACAATGACACCAATATAAAACAAATGTTATCAGAATGTCTGGCCACAAATACACAAAAAATGTTATCGTACCTTCTAAACTTTCAAGTAACACACATATCCTGCATGACGTTTTATGTGTGCCCGCCACAGGGTTGAAGGGGTTAAATTAAAAATTGTCTTGTTAACCCTTTGTGCTTTGAGAAAGAAAACAAAAGACGGACCCAGGTAACCCTGAAGCGTACATACAGGTGGAAATTTGGCACCTTTGAGACGATACCTAATCCGTATTGATTCCGTTATCGATTAGCTTAACTATGATACGGGCTAAGATCGTTATTTTGATTTGAACTGGGTTTTATCGTTTATTTCCTCCCCGGTACGGCTAATCAGCCAATCAGCCAAAACAAATTTCCGACCCTTGAGGATGTAAGCTCTGATAAAATGTGATATTTGTTGACCAATTAGTCGCGTACGATTTGATTCGATTGCCTTCTTGGGTCAAGCTAAAAAACTTTTTAAACCGTATTAGAAGACCATTGTGTTTTCTGAAAGTTAGATTCTAATTCAAAAAGCTGTAATTCGTTTTAAGAAAAAAAAATTGACAAATATAATGCGAATGACTACAATCGTGTCAATAGTCCTTGTCACAGACAAGTGACTGACCACAGTCGTGTCAATAGTCCCTGGCCTGTACCTAACATGTGACTGACCACAGACGTGTTAATAGTCCTTGTCACTGACATTTGACTGACCACAGTCGTGTCAATAGTCCCTGACCTGTCACTGACATTTGACTGACCACAGTCGTGTCAATAGTCCCTGACCTGTCACTGACATTTGACTGACCACAGTCGTGTCAATAGTCCCTGGCCTGTCACTGACATTTGACTGACCACAGTCGTGTCAATAGTCCCTGACCTGTCACTGACATTTGACTGACCACAGTCGTGTCAATAGTCCCTGACCTGTCACTGACATTTGACTGACCACCGTCTTGACAGGTGACTGACCACAGTCGTGTCAATAGTCCCTGGCCTGTATTTGACAGGTGACTGACCACAGACGTGTCAATAGTCCCTGACCTGTCACTGGCATTTGACTGACCACCGTCTTGAAAGGTGACTGACCACAGTCGTGTCAATAGTCCCTGACCTGTCACTGACATTTGACTGACCACAGTCGTGTCAATAGTCCCTGACCTGTCACTGACATTTGACTGACCACAGTCGTGTCAATAGTCCCTGACCTGTCACTGGCATTTGACTGACCACCGTCTTGACAGGTGACTGACCACAGTCGTGTCAATAGTCCCTGACCTGTCACTGGCATTTAACTGACCACCGTCTTGAAAGGTGACTGACCACAGTCGTGTCAATAGTCCCTTGCCTGTACCTGACAGGTGAGTGACCACAGTCGTGCCAATAGTTCCTGGCCTCTACCTGACATGTGACTAACCACAGTCGTGTCAATAGTCCGTGGCCTGTATCTGACAGGTGACTGACCACAGTCGTGTCAATAGTCCCTGGCCTGTACCTGACATGTGACTAACCACAGTCGTGTCAATAGTCCTTGTCACAGACAAGTGACTGACCACAGTCGTGTCAATAGTCCCTAGCCTGTACCTGACATGTGACTGACCACAGTCGTGTCAATAGTCCCTGGCCTGTACCTGACATGTGACAGACTAGGGTTGGGTCAAACTGGCATTTCTGACCCCAGTTTAAAAAAAATTTAAAAAAAATTCATTTAGCATTAATATCCGGAATACTTTTGCATTGGCAATTTTAAAAAGTCATCTAAATTCAAATGCCCGTTGCTGTATCGCCTAAAAATCTCCAACAACATTTTGCCTCTACCGTCTATCTTCTGTCCAGAGTTATGGTTAATTAGCTGCTCTTTCCCAGTCACGTCGATAAAACATGCTGGATTTTTTTTTCACAATGGCTCTTTGTCTTTTAATTCACATGCGTTTAACGACGCAAAAAAAAGCATTTAAAATCAATATATCGCTTATTGAAGGTTGGTGTGCTAGATCTATATTAATTGCCATTTGATTCTTTAACCTCGCAATTAATAAGATCAATTTATGGAAGAACTACACAATATTGCACTTAATGTAGGATTGGATAAGAAAATATTTTAAATCGAGAAATTTAAAAACAAAACTTAACAAAAATATTCACTAGAAATAAATTATCTTTGTGTAGGTTAGACAAAAAAATGTTTTTACTTTCTCGTATATACGAAGTATAGAGAAAGTCTTGTAATCGTGAAAAAAAATTGAGATTTTTACTAATCTCGACGTTTTACACCTCCCTGAGTCGGAAAAAACATATTTTTGCAATCTTGTCCATATGTCTGTGTGTATGTCTGTGTGTCTGTCTGTGTGTCTGTAAACACGATAACTTGAGTACCGTTAGAGATAGGTTGATGAAATTTCGTATATAAGTATTTCATCAAAATCGTAGATCCGTATCAACTTTTGAGCAATTTCCGATAACCGGAAGTGGTACTTTTTCCACTTTGAACTTTTCAAAAGCCTATAACTTGAGTACTATTTCAGATAAATAAATGAAATTTCACATGTTAGTAAAATATCTAATCCTCTACCTTCTTTCAAATTTTGAGTAATTTCCGTTGACCTGAAGTAGTAATTTACGCTATTTCCGATTTCTCAAAAAGCATGTAAATTTATAAAGTACTAATAATATTCCGCACTATTATGCGCATTTTGTTTTGGCGTTCGCTTGGTGCGCAATTCTTTTTTCTACGAGATTCTATTTTATTTTTAAAAGTGTAAGCAATTAAAAATCATGTCTATATTCCGTGTTGCCATCCCACGTAATGTTATATAAGAATATTCGAGAAAGTTTAGGGGATATCACTCCCGGTTTATTTGAACTTAGTGTAGATTCAAGTTTGTTAGTTTTATTGACACGTTGTTTGTATTAGAGATTAGACTGGTCTGGGCACGTTGGATTAGTGGATAGATCGTGTTGTGTTAATCAATTTACCTTCATAGGCCTTATTGCCAAATTGCAATTTTCTTGCTATCGACGCATTTGATAAATTAAAAGTTCCTTTAAAAAATTAATACTCTGTTGTTATTAGAGCAATATTGAGAAGTTAAAATAGGAACCTCACCCAGAAATATTCAATGTCAATTAACTCAGACGGTATTTTTAACCACACCGCACAAGGAAGTCAACCAAAAATTAAAATTCGTAAATGTAACAAATCGAAGATGGAGACAAAACTAAAAACGACTGGGAAAAACGTAATCAGCATACATTAGTATCCGTAGAGTAATCTTTAGGAGGGAACTTTTTGATTTCAGTTTTTTTTTTAATTAATTTTGAGGCGAATAGGTTTGTAATTAATTAAATTATTTTTCTTTCTCGTATACAGAGTATAGAAGAAATATTGTAATCGTGTACAAAAATCACTTGAAATTTTGACATTTTTCAACGTTTACACCACATTTACGGAGTATAAGGTACTTATTTTAATCGGGCAAAAATTCTAAATCCAGTTTTATCAAAATCTCAGCGTTTTACGTCTGTGAACACGATAACGTGTGTGCCATTACTGCTAGGTTGATGAAATTTTATCTATTCTGTATCAACTTTTCAGCGATTTCCGATAACCGGAAGTGGAATGTATTCTACTTTCGGTTTTTCAAAAGCCTATAACTCTAGTACTGTCTCTGATAGATAAATGAAACTTCCCCACAAGTAAGTAAATAATCTAATTCTGTAATTTCTTTGAAATTTAATGTTATTTCCTGTGACCGGAAGCAGTACTATAATATGCTATTTCCGATTTCTTAAAAAACGCCTTTGAATTTATATAGTCCTAACGTTCCGCACTATTATACACACATTGTTTGCTGTTCACTTTGTGTGCAATTTTTTTTCATCGCGATTACAGAGGCGTAGCGACCCCTCCCGACGCCCGGGGACAAACTTTCGTTTTTGGCGCCCACCCCCTTTTTTTCTATATTTATAATTCAAAATAGCTTATTTTGGCGCCCCTAGGTTCGGCGCATGGGGACATATGACCCCCCCCCCCCCCCCCCCCCCCCCGTCGCTACGACTCTGCGCGATTCTATTCTATTTTTAAAACTTTAAGTATTTAAATTGATTAAAAATCATGTCTATATCCACAGTTGCCATTCCCCGTAGTGTAATTTAAGAACATTTGAGAAAGTTAAGGGGAGGTCACTCACGCTTTGTTTTCTTTGATAACTGAAGATTTGCGTCTAATATTTATCTTTGAAATCCTACTTAATAATTACTTCTGAAAAAGTATGTCTAATCTAATATATAAAGCTCAGTTCTGTATGTAACGCATATGTTTGTCGTTGGTCTTGGATGGATTTAAGTGTTAGACAATTATCGTGCGCATTTGTCTAAATTTATGAGTTAAAAAATTACTATTGAAAGTGTTGGGAAATAATTTTCATTTTTTTTCAAATTATAGTAATAATTGTCGGCATGTTCATTAAACGCAAGTTTTAAAAAAATATCATCTTTTACAAAAATTCTAATTATGTCTTTATTTAGCCCTATAGCACTTACTTCCCTTTGATAAATTAGGAAAACACAATTACTTCCCTTTATAAAACCATTGCATTTTGTGGAAAAGAATTTACTTTTTAATTACTTTGTTTTGGTGTTGGGAAAAAAAATAATTACATAATTAGCGGGGATTGATCAAGTGCAAATGTTGTAGGTATTTTACGGATAAGCTTGGAGTATTAAAATTGTTCATTAAATTGAAACAGGCGCGTTCGTTTAAGTGAGTGCAAAAGACTATGAATAAGTTGGGGTACTATAGTCGTTCATTAAGCTAAAACAGGTGATTCCGCCCCGGGCGTTTATGTTCGCGTTAGTGTTTTCTTTGTGTTTAGGTGGGTTTGCGTTTTGATTTGGTTCGTTTTTGTTCTTTCTTTTTTCGTTTTTGTTTGTGTTTTTTTGTTTGGGGTTGTATTTGTGTTTTTGGTTGGTTTTGCGTCTGGATTTGGTTTGTTTTCGTTTCCTTTTTTTTTTTTTTTTTTTTTTTTTTGGTATTGGTGTTTGTGGTTGGGTTTGTTGTTAGGTTTTTGTTTTCGTTTGCTTTTTTGTTTGTTTTTTCTTTGTGTTTGTATTGGTGTTTGTGGTTGTGGTTGGGTTTGTTGTTAGATTTTTGTTTTCGTTTGTATTTGTAATTGTGTTAGCGTTATGTTTGCGTTTTATTGTTTTGGTTGGTTGTGGTTTGGGTGGGCAATGCCGGGTTTATGATGATTACTAAACACACAGGTAATGGTCTTTAACAGAAAGGTTTTTCACAGAAGCCAGAGCAGGGCCTGGCCGGGACGGCTAGTATAATTTATGTTTGAAATGTATGTCTAATATTTATGTCAGAAATTACCGTGTAATATTTACGTCTGAAAGGTGTGTGCAATATTTATAGCTTATCATATTGACAGTGATTGATTTTAGAAGCAACAAAAAGCTTATCAGTGACGGCCGTGGTGAGGTAGATATGAAGATTTCGTGTTTGTGTCGTCAAGAACAGCTCTAGTGTTAAATCTTTCATTACTAACAAGTTATTTTATTTGACATTATTTTTATTTCTAATCTTTTTTTACATTTTTTTAGTAGATCATCCTACCGGGTTTTTTTTTTTTTTTTTTTTTTTACATTTTTTTTATAAATGTTGTGACTGATGAAAATCAAAGGAAAACTATCTAAAATGGCGTGCTTCTTGTTGTGTAAATGTCATGGTGTGCCAGATAGAGGCCTACATCCCAACAGCTTTGACTTGAATAAAGTCTGTTATTACGCCTATAACCGTGTTGTCTCTCCTAAATCCCTTATTTTGAACGTCAACCAAGATCGATAACTCTGAAAGAAAATAAACATTTGCACTCCGTAGTTCGCTACAAGTCACTCAAAAGGGGCGGCTACTCCGTCGAGTGGTACAAAATTAAAGTCAGCCGAGGCACACAACGGCCCTTTGTATAACGTGTCACGCTTAATCGCTCTTCATACATTGGCCAGGTATTCTGGCGATTGACTTGCAGACCCGTGAAGATCGACAAACAAAAAGAAATATGTAGGGACCCGTATACAAACGTATGTTCTCCAGAAACTAAATGAACATTATTAAGTCCTCGGGAATTCGCTAAACGGGAGGTTTTTGATTGTTTAGTTTACCATAATTTTAAACAGTGGTTTCCATGACGTTAAATCGTGACATCATTCTCGAATGACTTGTTCAATACAACTGATATTATCATCCAAAACTTACAGACACGGAAGAATATAAAGAATCTTTAAGATTAAATTATGTAAACAGATCGAGCACCACCAGAAAGGTATTGGATTATCACTGAACTTTAAAGTTAGCACGGCGCTTAACCAGTTAACACGTAATACGTAATTGTGGTGGAGGTAATCCACTGCTAGAATTAAGAACGTAGAGGAAGAAAAAAGTGAGCACCACGTACACATGTATCTGTTTTTCACAGTATTTTTTAGATTTATTTTTGTGTTATATATATATATATACACATATACATATATAGGCCTATATATATTTATATATATACACATATTTATTTAGGCTTATATAAATATATATAGGCGTATATATATTCCTACGTATATGCCTAAGTATATTACATATATCTGTATACCTATATATATGCCTATACACACACACACACACATATATATATATATATATATATATATATATATATATATATATATATATATATATATATATATATATATATATATATATATATATATATTTCAACTTACCTTTAGGTAGCCATATATTTATAAGAATAGTCCAGCACTATGGGTATGTTGAGACAGTGGCGTTACGTTAAGCCCCGTGTGCCAACAGCAACTGGGGTAGCAGCACTATCTGGCCGCTATTTCTATTGATTAACAGGCCATGTCTCTAATCAATGCAGTGCCAGTCTTTGGGTGGTTTTGTGAATACATTAAGCGGCTTTTAGTCTGGGTTGGGGGTGGGAAGGGGTAGCATTTGTAGAGATATTTCCGTGTTAGACTTTCCTAAGTATATTTATTTTCTCATTTTTTGCGTTTAACAGAAAGAAAAAAAAACTCCACTGAAGTCAGCAAGTATATTAATATTTAAAGGTTTTATCTGTTCAACAAGTTTTTTAGTGTTAGATATTTTAGTGTTCTATTTCTGAGTTTTCTCTTACAGCAGAATACAGCCTACGGTGATCTTATTGTATCGATCGTGTGAGTCTAGCCATTCACAGCAGATGGCCGTTAGACCCGGGACCCCTACAGTTGTGACTGACACCTACTGTATTTTGCCATTCCTCACAACAGGGTATCTGGCAATTATTCTCGCCAGTTTCGTGTGCAATAGCTTGTTAGAAAACGGGTCGTTAGTGAGGGCTTTATTTTTCTGGTTCTTTAGTGCTCTCCACACATTGCCATCTTTCAATCATTATAGTAGTACTTATAGTAACTTCTGCATACAGGAACGTTTTTAGCTCTAGGCACTTTTGCATTTGTAGGCTTAACTGGCAACAGCGGCCTGTACTCCAGATTAATATTGTAATGTTTATATCGCGATGGTAGCATTTAAGCGGTGAAAAATCTCAACATTCGGAAGTCGAAATTGGAGCTTCCAATATGTAATAATATGGTTACCTTATATACCTATGGTAACTACAAAATATTCTGGGCTGTATAGTAATTAATATAAAAACCTTTTCTTGTAAGTTGTAAAAAAAAATCTTAAGCTTTTTGTCAGTTCAATTATTGATTAAGTATAGTTTTAAATTGATGCTATTTGGCAAAATGGGTGGGGGAGGGCGACAAAGTATATATATATATATATATATAGAGCCTATAATTCTTTTTGGTGCGTGATGGGGGCGACACCCGACCTAGCCATTGAAATTTAAAGAACTCTGATAACACTTTAGCTTTTTTCACAATTACGTGCTCAGAAAGAAATGATGCTTTGCACAACATATTTGGAGACTCGATTAGAATTGTCCTATTGCTGAAGCGAACGTCAACAGTATAATTAAGAAAGATGTTCATGAAGCAAAATTATTATTTTGCTCATTCGGGAAACATCTGCTGAACATAGTGCAACTTTTCATGACCAGCCCAATTATTACAAAAAAAAGAAAGTAAACTATTGTAGAGGTGTAGACAAGTTGATTGTGTGGTTATTTCCCTTTAACTGTTAACAAACCTCAGATTCATACTAGCTGAATAATTTGTTAGTCTTTAGTTTACATTCAGAATTTTTGAAATCCAAACTATATAAGTATTCTATTAAGTCTGAGGTAATTAAAACCCCCAAAATCAGTTCATACATTACATTTTCTTCTTTTACTACTTTAATAAAGAGGTTAGTTATTTTCAGATTGGTAACAGCTGATAAGAGTTGGAGACCATCTTGATTTAAAATAACTGGTATTCCTCAAATGCCACTTTAAGGCCCTTAGGATTTTATCAGTCCTTTTTTTTAGGACCTATCTTGTGCAACTCAAATCTTAGTCTAGTCATTTCTAATGAGTTACAAACAAAATTGACAAAAAAAAGTAAAAGACATTGTTTTATTATTTATAAATATAAAAATCAAATTTATCCACATTCAAATACTTTCAAACAGCATTCAACTTCCTTTACATAACCCTCTCCTTCTTGCATACTGCAAATAATGGTTTATGAAACAAAAAAAGTGACTGCTAATAGCAGTACAACATATCTAGACATTGGCAGCTTATAGCTAATCAACAGTATGAATAGATGATAATTGCAATATTCATTGGATGTAATAATCACAATAAATGCCTGGACCACTTAAATATCACGTCTTTATAAACTACCCCTGACTCACATCTTTAAACTGGCACTGCTTGCTACAAGAGTCAAACACCTAATATTCTCATTACAGTTTATAGGATAGAAAATTCTAACAACTGAAAGTATTGAACACAATCTGTAAAATCCCACTGCAGCTATAAAGGTATGATTGATAAAAACTTAATGCAACAAATTTACATCATACCACCCATGCCCCCCATACCTCCCATGCCACCACCCATACCTCCCATCTCTTTTTCTTCTTTGGGCAAGTCTACAACAACAGCTTCTGCTGTGGTAAGCAGTGAGGCAACACCAGCAGCATCCACAAGTGCAGTCCTAACAACCTGTTGGACAATTATTTTTTTTAAAAAATACTCAAGTTCTTAACATCTAAATTTTTGTTTATAAATATAACAAAAAATAAATGAGATTGTCGCCTACCGTTCTGTCACATTAACAATAAATGTAAACATGAAAAAGGTTGGTAGCTTTTAATGTAGCACTTTATAAAATTATTTTGAAAGATTATGAAAATCTTCCAAAGGGCAAAAGTGCATCTGTAAATACATCAATACACACAAACTAATGTAAGACTCACCTTTGTTGGATCAATGATTCCTTGTTCAATGAGATTAACATATACATTATTTAAAGCGTCATATCCGATATCACCAGCAGAGTTGAGAACCTTTTCAACAACTACATGAGCATCAACACCAGAATTCTGGGCAATCTGCAGAGCAGGAACCCTTAGTGCCTTCCTCACAATGTTTACACCTAGTAAAAAAAAAACAAGTTGAATATGGTTATTTTAGTCTCAACTCAATACTGCGACATATTTAAAATAACATGCATACTAAATGTCAGCTCAAAATGTAATGACATCAAGGCCATTTAAAAGCAAATTGAGCTACTCTTTCTTTAGCATCATATGACAGCCATATAGGAATAGTCACTAAATGGAGGAGTTGATGCACAAGTAAGTTTAAAGCAAGCTATACAAAGATATCTTACCAGTTATCTGATCCTCGTTTTCTGTTTTTACAGAATCTAAGATTGATATACACCTGAGCAAAGCAGTGCCACCACCAGGGACAATACCCTCTTCAACCGCAGCTCTGGTAGCATTTAAAGCATCATTGATTCTGTCTTTCTTCTCATTCACTTCCACTTCACTTGTTCCTCCGATCTATAAATACATTTTCATTTTATGAAAGAAAGTAGAATAAAATTTAAAAAAAATATATATATAAGCGAATGCAAAATGTTGCAAGTTGAATGCCAGAGGTGATACATACAGTCTGGAAAGTGTCTTGCAAATAATATTGCATTCATATTATTCTGAGTGAAACCAATCAATCAGAGTAGACTATAAATGCAAGTGGCTTAAAATAAACCAAATGGCAGGATCAGCATTAAATAGAGTATAAGAACACTAAATTTAAATTTACTGTACCTTTAAAACAGCAACTCCATTTGAAAGTTTGGCTAATCTCTCACTGAACTTTTCTTTCTCGTAATCAGAAGTACTAATTTCTATTTCATCCTTGATCTGAGCAATACGTTTATCTATTTCTGTTTTATTACCCTTACCCTGGAAAATACATTAACATGTTAAAAAAAAAAATACAGATTCATTTTTTACTTGTAAGCTGAGCATTTTAATGCAGTTAAATACTGCAACACAAAATGCTGCAAGCTGATAATCTAGCACAACATTGTTGGGTGTAAAGTCAACAAGACAGGCACCAATCCGGTTTGTGCAAGGAAAATATTGATAAAAAAAAATGTATGTAGGAAAAAAGTACCTTCATTAACAATGTGTCATCTTTAGTTACTGACACTTCTCCGACGCTACCAAAATCTTGCATTTGAACATCTTCCAATTTGTACAGATTTCCATCATCACCAAAAACCTGTTAATAGCAATGTTTAAAATTTTACACAAGCTAACTATGCGTGTAAAAAATTTATTAAGCCAAAATCCACAAGTGAACTTACCACACCACCAGTGGCAATAGCCATATCCTGCAGTGTGTTTTTTCTGTTGTCCCCAAATCCGGGTGCTTTAACAGCACATACCTGAAGTCCCACTTTAATTCTGAAAAATAATCAGCTGCTATATTCATACTTGTAAAATATCACAAAATGAAAATTATACCAGTAGAAATAAGATCTGGAACATAAAATGTGTGACTATGTAATAAACAATTATATCAGAAAGTGCATAATGTACAGGGTAGAATCATTGACTAAAACATTCACTAGCTTAGAAATTCCTTTTAACAAAGCAAATTAAATGTGAAACTGCAATTATGAAGTTCAGAAGACTTAAATGTCATCACATAAAATTCAGTGACTCTAGTCCAAAGTCTCATCATCACAACAATGCGAGTGCAGTGCATTGAGAAAAATGTTTACCTGTTTAAAACCAATGTGCTAAGAGCTTCTCCATCAACATCCTCAGCCACGATAAGCAATGGTTTACGAGCTTGATTGGCAAGTTCCAATGCTGGAATAATCGACTGAATACTTGAGATCTTTTTTTCACTAAGTAGTACCAGTGCATCTTGGAATTCACATTTGGCACCTGGAAAGGAAATTTTTTAATTGACGTTTAGAAAGTGTGAAAATAGGTAACCAGAGTATCTCCCCGCCCTAAAAATCTGATTAAACAGCATACCCTTAGCAGTGTTCATAAAATAAGGAGAAATGTAGCCTCTGTCAAACTTCATGCCCTCAATGGTTTCTAGTTCATCCTTGAGTGTTTTCCCATCCTGTAGATTAAATGGTGGACATAGTAATACCCCATCTAAACAAACCTTTATTAACCCAGTAAAACACAAGTGATTAAACCTGCATTTATGTGTACTCACCTTGACTGTAATAACGCCATCCCTTCCAACTTTCTTCATTGCACTGGAAATTAAATCACCTATTGATTTGTCACCATTCGCCGATATTGTGGCAACCTGAGAAAAATACAGGCAAAATTGCTGAATGTAATAAAATATCCTTACAAACTTTTAAAATAAAAAAAATTCAGCTAACAAAATGAACAGATTTATACCTGTGCAATTTCTTCTGGTGTCGTTACTTGCCTTGACATTTTTTTCAAATGCTCAACAACAGCATCAACAGCCAACATTACACCTACATTTCAAGTGAACAATAAATATATTAGACCCTATTTCAAAAATTAAACATCAAAGCACAAAACAAATATGTAAATGTTCCCCAAGAGAGAGACTACTAATCTAAATTAGGTAGCAGTCAAGAAATGGGAATATAATATCACACCATTGACATACCATTAATCCATATGAGGAAAAATGGTGGTATAGTTGGTGTTAATAAAAAAAAAAAAAAAAAGAAAAAATAAATACCTCTTCTAATCTCAACAGGATTTGCACCTCTGCTAATTCTTTCAAAACCTTCCTTTGCAATAGCCCTTGCAAGGACAGTGGCTGTTGTGGTACCATCACCTGCTTCCTCATTGGTGTTGTTGGCAACATCTTGTACCAGTTTGGCACCAATATTTTGAAACTTGTCCTTCAGATCAATTCCTTTAGCAACTGTTACACCATCCTTGGTAATTTTTGGACTACCCCAGCTCTGTTCTAAAATCACATTGCGACCCTAGAAGAACAGAAACAATGGCTACATTCAATTAGTTTAATATAAGCCTATGAAATTAGAGATTAAGGTAGTTTAGTAGAGACTATTAAAATGCAAAAATTATGTGGGTTATGCTAAACTGTGCTGTGGGCAGGCCAGTCATCAAAGGGTTGTATGGCAATAAAGGGGTAAATGACTAATCCATCTGCCATGATACTAGTCAACTGCTAAATTTGCTTTACGGCTGCAATTTCAGATTGCTGGATTTTTTAAACCCGTTTCAGATAATAGAACCTTCCTATAAAAGATATCTTTGGTTAACAGTAGTCTAAAAACACTTGTTTTACTAATGTCAATGCTAACCCTATCCCTAATTTCAAAAACTAATCAGGATACTACAGACAACCTAGTTTTGGATGGGTAATAGTATTTGACATTGGTATCCTCAACCATCCTTTTTTTTTAAAATTAGGTCTACGGCTACAATTAAAAAAGTAGTGCAGAGCATAAAATGTGTACAAGTATTTTTATATTATGCAGGTAACTTTAAAGAAGCTCAAAGGTCAAATGAAGGTGAATTTAGGCTTTAAGTAATAATTGGTGAAAAGCGGCAGATATATGAAATTTTATGCTAGCATGGTGATAGATACAGCAATAGTTTTACTCCTGCTAGAAGGATGCAGGGATTAGGAAGGCTAACAAAGCCATTTTATGAGACTGATCTAGATTGTCCAACTGTAGGTCGTAAATAACTGAACGCTCAAACTTCAAAAGATGAACTTAACTGTCATAAATGCACAGGTGCATTTAATAATCAGCACAAAAAAATTGATACCTTAGGTCCCATCGTAACTGCTACAGCATCAGCCAAAAGATCGACTCCCTGCAACATCAGGGCACGAGCATCAGCACCAAACTTGATATCTTTAGCATAATGTCTGGTTATTGCTGGGAGCAGATTCTTTGCAGCTGCAGTGCGGAAAACACTTGCTACACGCAACATTTTGATGTGAGGCTAATTTTTTATCAGCCTGAGAAAGAAAAAATTGACAACTCAAAAGCTAGATCTAGCCCAGTTGAGATTTAAAATGTAACACTTTTTATTGAACTGCGTAAGACATCAGATCTAGAATCTAGATTCTAAATCTAGACTAGCTCGACCAAGATTTTAATGGTATTTGTTAACCGAAAAAAGTATCAAAAAGCAAGTCGAAAACGTTATGGTGCATATTTTAGACTTGTGACTAATTCATACGCTGCCGGTTACCAGTACCCACGTGGAGGTAGTCTAGAAGCTTGTTCTATGCGTCACGTGGAGAGCGAAAACCATACTACATTATTAAATGCATCAAAAATATAATTAGATCTAGAGTCTATACTACTCTATACTGCATTAAATTAGTGTTGAATAACTGATGACAAAATAAAGAAGGTTTAATAATTAGTATCTTGAGTTAAGTTAACCCACCTTGGTCGTTTCAGCTCGCAAGATCAGACTGAGAAAACGTACTGCTGCAGACCTTGAAATGAAAGATGTCATCAGCCCTCGCTGCAAAGAGGTGTATGTTAAAAGTTTTATTGACATAAAATATGTTATTTTAAAATTGAAATTAAATGTTTTAAAAAAATATAGTATACATATACGGATAAAATAAAATTTCTAATTATAAGATTATGTTTATTTTATGTTAATACATGCATATAAATAAAATGCTAAATTAATTATTATGAATGATCCCTTAAAACCGGGTTATGCACATGCGCACTCCTAAGCGTACAGGTCAAAGGCTATTCTAGAATTTACTGACTGCTTGTACTACTAGTTCAGGTCTAGGGCACCTTCTTATTCAGTATTTCATAATCCTGCCTGTTTAGAATCAAGACTGAACATTTTGTCGAGTTATTTTCACAATGGTAGGTGTCCGTAAAATTTAGATCTGTTTTGTGCTGAAATGCATGCTTATGCTGTGAAGTTCTCAAAGAAATGTTTGTAGATCTAAATCTAGATCTAGATCTATGTTACTACGTAATTAATAATTGATTGAATTGTTAATTGTACCGGTATTGTGATTGTTCACGCATGGCATGCATACATCTCATAGTTAGTCTCATATAAATTCAATTTTCTTCTAATTATAAAAAGAATAGCATATAATTGTAGAGCTTTAAAAATGCAATCCAACAGTACCAATTTTATTAATTTAGCATTATCGGTTGATTAAATATAATTTTTTTAGTGTCGCAAATAAAATATATAGAAACGCGACCAAAAACGCAGGTAAAAAGTCAAATTCACTTGTTTTAAAGCTAGTAATTAGTAAGCAAGAAAAGACATGATTCTTTCTTACTATTGAAATCTGTTTGCTTATACCTACATTTTTTTACACCAAGGTGAAAGTAAATAGTTTATATAAATTTATAAAATGCCATTTATATAATTTATTGTATGTTTTGTGATGAATTTTCAATTGGAAAATACCGCATTTGGAAGCAGAAAGGTAAATTCTACAGAACAGATGTTGTTTGGAATGTTATAGATTATAGATCTAGGCCTATATCAAAATGTTTGTTTAATAAAATTCAATTAGAGTCCACCCATTTCTGATGGGTACCTGATATACATTGGGGAAATTAAAGGTAAAAAGTAAAGGCGGCTGTGAATATCGCTGACCACACGGACAATCACTTCATATGCCGAGGTCAAGAAACATGAACTCTACTTCATCTGCCAAATAGATTGCTTTGTCTACAGAGGAATCTTAATTAATGTTTACAGGGGCCTAATAAAATTGAGTTATGTTTGTAAAAACAGTAGGCCTAAGCTTTAAAAACTTATTTTGGTCAATATCGGAAAAAATAAAAATCTTTTCGACTAAATGGGTTGAAAAAAGCTTTGAATTTGTTTCATTGTTTGTTATTATATCTTGTAGTATTTAGAATTGAAGCTTTCTTTCTTAATTACAAGTTGTATTAATTTCAAACCTTAATGTAATTTCTTTTTAATTCAGTATTAGCTTAAATGTAAGGTAGGCTACAGAATTCAGATATTACCTATGGATTTGTGATTTTTATATGTTTATAACATTTGTGTTTATGAAATGACCTAATGAAGTTATCAAGCAAACTGTTTTATTATTATTTTAATAGGCCTGCAAGTTATAAGTACAAAATATAGATATCTAATCACTAGATCTAGGTCTAAGTTTAAGAAGAAATTACCAAAAGGGTTTGAAATACTTAAATATAGTACTAAAAGTAGCTATGTTTTGAAAAAAAAATATCTTAAACTGGAGACATTCAATTTAAAGGCATTATAAAAACTCCACGATCTAGATTTATTTCTAGATCTCTAGTAGAAATACAGATTTTAGAGGCTTTCCCATCAGTATCAATGTACTATCTTAGCTATGTGGGAGGTCAGTACGAGTTCACTGGGAAAAAAATCGGATCTGCCGTAGGGGGGTGGGTTTAGTGCGCAAATGCTCCTGACCGATTGCCAAAAGGTACAGAAATTCTAAAGATACATTTTAAAAGAAAAATGGACGGCTGAACTGCAGTTATCAAAATATCTGTGTAAGTAGAAGTATAAATAATAATATTTTACACAAATATAGCTGCCTTTTGCTAAATCTAGCTCAATTTCCACGAAAATCGCATCCGGTTGCAATAATTTTTATATCAGCTTGTCGGCCATTCAACGATCTATCACGTGTAGCAGACGCCATACAGATTTACCCGAATGGTATTGCGCGAATGCTATTTTTAGCAACAGTGCCGAGACGCGATCGAAAAAAACGAACTAGAAAGTGGCCATAAAAAAGCGGGTCAGGGGAGGTAATTCAACTCGCGTTATGAGACTAGCTAGCTCACGTGGTTTAGGGCCTGTCTAGACTCTCTATATCTAGAATCTAGATCTATCCTATAACTATATTATATATATTGGCCTATAAAATTAGTTTTATTATTAGCCTGCCTTTCTGTACTGTAGTCTGTAGTGTTACTAGAATAAAGATCTAGGTAAAATCACGATATAGCGTCGGTTATTATTCCGGAACTGTACAGCAGTAAAAAACAATAAAACCATGGCGTTCGGTGTCGAGCCGTTCCGGAAACCACCGGAAATACTGTAAACCATCATTTATTTGCCGCCATATTATTTTTAATACATTATGTTTAAAAATGTGCAAGGATTGATTTTAGTTGCATTTTAAATACTGTTTTGCTAATTATTTTGTATTTCTAATTATTTTAAGTGTATGTGCTAATTATTGCTGCTACTAAACATTATTCTAGTTCTTCTTACTACTTTTAACTTTAGTAAATCTAATCGTCTTATTTTACTAATAGAACTAGAGCTGGTTGTCGCAAATCTTCTGCAGGTTTTTTCTGTTTTTCTTAAAAAAACATTAATTACTACACTCGACTTTATTAATAATATTTAGATTTACTAATTGTTGCTAATTTTGTCAGTTAAACATTAAATTAAGTTAAAACATTAATTTAATGCACTTGACTTTATTTTTTTTCCAACGGTCAAATAAACTATGGTTTACAGTAACGAATGTTACCGAAACTCAACGAACATTACCCAATAATTTCCGACGCTATATCGTGATTTTACCAAGATCTAGACTCTGGTAATCAAAGAATTAAATAAATCAAGTAGATCTAGGCCTGACTAAACTTTTATGCCCACATCCCCCCCCCCCCCTCCAAATGATGTAAAGTTCCTCGTGTGGTCAAAACCACGGTGTGGTCACATTCCTGTTTATGGCTTCGTATAATATTTTTTTAGATGTTTTATACGAAACTACCAATATCTACTGTAAGCATGTCCATTTCTAAATAGGCCTATATCCAGGTCAAATTCTTTTGTTTCCCTCCTTCTGGAAGACGAGTTTTTAAATTTTCAAGTTTAGAGGTATGACGTCGTAGGCGATTCTAGTTCCCCCATATGAAAAGCACTAGAGGAGTTTACACTTTTCGGACACACACCAAAAATTACGTAGGAGCGAACACTTCGTCGGTTTTTGGCTCATAGAAACTTTAATTAGCATGTCTCACGCGAAACCACGGCGCCTGCACGTAAACTGTTCATTTATGAACACTTCCGTGTCAAGTACTTCCGTTTCCTTTCTCAAGAATTATTTTTAGAAATTTTTTAACGTTGCATGGTACGCACATTTCTATTTTTACACCAGCCGGATGAAGTGACCTAGGGTTGGACTTAGGGGCAAAACTTGAACCAATCAATGCTTAGCTAAAAGGTTACACTATAAATAGCTTCTATATATGTATGGAACATCGTAAATGTCAAGGTTAATGGGTTTTTTTGTGCTTGAACAATAAAAAAGGGGTGTTCGCTAACTTATTTGGCCTTACATGGGAGCGGACAGCAACACAAAAATCTTTTTATTAAAGTAAAATGGTTGCGGATAGATTTGATACTTTTTTTTGTTTTCTATGTTAAGCGGTTACTGAATGAGACCGCATGGAATTTTTACGTTGCGTTTTTTCGCTCTAGAGGAGCTTACACTTTTCGGACACATAGCGAAAAAACGCAACGTAAAAATTCCATGCGGTCTCATTCAGTAACCGCTTAACATAGAAAACAAAAAAAAGTATCATATCTATCCGCAACCATTCTACTTTAATAATGTGTGTGTCATTTTGTATTCATACGCATAGAACTTAAGCTATTCTTGTTATAGTGACTGGGGGGTCTTAACGTGTGTTCGAACACATGTAATACAGTTTTACATGTGTTCGGACACCTTTACCCGTCATCGGACATAGCACTTTTTGTTCATTTAGAATAATTTAAAGTCAATTTAATGAATAAAAACAGATTATATGCATTTATATTGTGTTATTGATTGTTTGTGAGGTAATTTTAATAGTATAAAACCTTTTTCCCACACTCCCAAAGTTCATCCCATTCAGCCATTGCGGCTCGCGCAGTACGCTGCTAAGCCAGCCATGTCACATGATTCCCCCTCCTCTTTCGCATTCCATTGCCTTCTTGACCTTATTTTGACCCTTTCCCTTCAATAACCAGCCCCTTTTATGCTCTAAATTCTTATTAAATAATATTTTTGTGTTGCTGTCCGCTCCCATGTAAGGCCAAATAAGTTAGCGAACACCCCTTTTTTATTGTTCAAGCACAAAAAAAACCCATTAACCTTGACATTTACGATGTTCCATACATATATAGAAGCTATTTATAGTGTAACCTTTTAGCTAAGCATTGATTGGTTCAAGTTTTGCCCCTAGGTCACTTCATCCGGCTGGTGTAAAAATAGAAATGTGCGTACCATGCAACGTTAAAAAATTTCTAAAAATAATTCTTGAGAAAGGAAACGGAAGTACTTGACACGGAAGTGTTCATAAATGAACAGTTTACGTGCAGGCGCCGTGGTTTCGCGTGAGACATGCTAATTAAAGTTTCTATGAGCCAAAAACCGACGAAGTGTTCGCTCCTACGTAATTTTTGGTGTGTGTCCGAAAAGTGTAAACTCCTCTAGGTCCTGGATGAGATGAATAAAACCAACCAATCAAAGCTTTTTATAACTAGGTTAACTATAAATAGCTTCTATTTATGTGCGGGACACTCAAAATACTGTAGTTAAGGCTATTAAAAGAATCTTAGTGGTGAAATGGGGGTGACCACAGCTGGGGTAACGATTTTTGTGTTTTACCCTCGCTGTGGTCACCAACGACTTTAGCTAGACTAGCCTAGATCTAGATGCTCTATATTTCAAGCTAAGTCTAGGACCTGTATAATTTCTATTTTTTTCTGTTGTTTTAAATTATTTCAATCATCTACGTCTTCTAAATCTAGTTTGTGTCTCTACATACAATCCAATTGAAGCAAATGTTACGTTTTGTCTTGTTAGTGATTGTTACGTCCCTTTGTTATGATTATTATTGTTGCGTCCCTTGAGTCATCACTGGGTCATCCGTAATTTGTAGTTAATAAATTTAATTCACGTGTTATTATTTGGTTTTGCAAATCTATTAATTATACAATCAACAACACGTTTAAATGAGTAAAATGTTAATTTCAATTATTAAAATTGGATCAAAATGTAAAAAATACGCTAGTGATCACAAGCAGGGACAGGTGACCGCAGGCAAAAAAAGAAGGGGGAAAAAATAGATCACAAGGAGGTTCGTCACTAAAACATGAATATCTCAAATACTATGCGTATGAATACAAAACAACTTATGCATATTAGAGTAGAATGGCAGTGGAGTAATAAAGTACTTTCGGTTTGTTTCTGTGTGAAACGGTTATAAAATAGCGCCCGATGAAAATCGGGAGTTCGGAATTTTTCGCTATGTGTGACCACACGTGGAACTTTACTCTAGTAACTGAGAAATCGTCCAGACTTTTAAAGTCTGAAATTCACTTAAAATCGTCCAGACTTTTAAAGTCTGAAATTCACTTTTCTAAATTCAAGACTTTTTTCCAGGCTGCTTATGAACCCTGTTAAACTATGTTTAGTAGCAGAAATAGTTAGCTGAAACACTTTAAAATAAAATAAATAGTTATAGATCTAGTATAGGCCTACTAAATATAGTAAATCTATAGGGCCTATATATAATTCTCTTCTGGGAGCCGTTAGAAAACAAGCTGCAAGCGCCTCCTTGCAGTCCCCTCTATCACTATCACTACCACCCCCACATTGTCTGGTGAGTTGTGGTCACGCTAAATGTTTACAAATCGTAGAGCCGGGTTTCTATTAGGGGGCAGATAATTTAGTTCGATATTAAACTTACAGGAGGTAACTAAGAAATAACTAAGAGGAGGCTGCTTTCACGGGGGGGGGGGGGTTTGGTGTTTTAAAGCAAATATTTTCAGTGGCAGCATTGGTACTGTCGAATTCACAAATTATGAATTACTGAAAAGTAGAAAATAAAACAACTAAATAGCGGCGTATGATACGCTGCGGGTCGGCTCGTAATCAATAAAACAGTATTTAACGCACAATTAAAATAAATATTAAAATAAATCTATCCAAATTGTAAACATTTTTTTTAAAGATAAAAGATGACGCCATAGAAAGTATGGTTTCCAGTTCTTCCGGTGGATTCCGGAACTGCGTGACAGACTTTGTCATTTTTTTCCTGTTTTTTACTGCTAAACGATCTAGCTAGGTAGATCTTGCTAGATCTATATACTAGATCTAGTAACTAGTATATAGAATATAGATCTATGTACAAATATGTAAGCCTTTCTAGATTCTATAAAATTTATGACTGTCCAGTGCCTCAACCCATCTATCTAGATCTACTGTCAAAAGTCAAAGAGTATTAGACTGGTCTTTCCAGCAGCCCTTCCCCCTCCCATAATATGAAAAATATTAGGACGAGTTGTTGAATTTAAGGTCTTTTATCTCATTTTAACCTTAATAATGCACTAAATCACATTTTTCATTTATGTGATTAATAGTAAACCACTATTATCATGTTAAACATGTATGACTAAGGCTGGTGACCTGGTGTTTAATCATTTATCTTCTTCATTTAGGCACAAGCATTTAAAAGATTCATCCCCATGTTTGATAGGGTGCTTGTTGAAAGATTTCTCCCAGAAGTTAAAACCAAAGGTGGTATCATGCTTCCAGAGAAATCGCAAGGAAAAGTTGTAGAGGCCACAGTTGTTGCTACAGGAACTGGTGCTAGGAAAGATGTAAGCTTCCACTTGTTTTCTGAATTCATTTTCTTCGTGGCTGTAGACTATAAACTTGTCACTGGTACCAAATGTGAGGTCTAGGATAAGTGTTCACTTAAGTATGTAAATTAGTAACAACGGTTTTTTAGACTAAAGAAGTTTAGAAGTACTTGTCATTTTATTAAGCCACGAACTGTCGTAACAACTGATCATAGGCATATATTGTGCGCTGTTAAAATTGCCAGTGAATATATATTGGTTTTAAAGGGATACAACTATTAAAAATTAATTTCCTTCCTGTTACTTTTGTTGAGTTCATGAGCTTTGATGTTTGTTAAATAAGGAGTGAATATTTTTCTCAGTAATTTTAAATTTGAAAATTTCTCT
Organism: Physella acuta; assembly: GCF_028476545.2. NCBI lineage: Eukaryota > Metazoa > Mollusca > Gastropoda > Physidae > Physella > Physella acuta. Next base: position 15,374 of record NW_026732991.1, on the reverse strand, counting down.
CTGTAGATGTGAATTAGATGGTCCCTCTTGATGAGAAAATGAATATAGAGCTTCTTTGATTTATTTGGGGAATAGACGCACTATGACTTTTTCATTCCACAGAATGGTACTGTTGTGCCACCTAGTGTGAAAGTTGGAGACAAAGTTTTGCTTCCAGAGTATGGTGGAACTAAAGTTGTATTGGAAGAAAAGGTGGGTAGCTAATATTGTTTGTAATTGCCAATCCCCTTAGCAATATTTTAGATATGTATCGTCACTTATTTGTACTACATTGCTTTTTTTTTTCAGGAGTATTATTTATTCAGAGACAGCGATCTTCTTGGGAAGTTCGAGAGCTAAGGATAGGACATAAATGTAGTTGTGGCTGGATTTGACTATTATGTATACATGCTTGACTTTGATGTAATCAGTTATGAAGTTCTACAATACTTCACTGACCAATGTGTTCTGATATGAGAGGCATTTATAGATATTTGCTAAATGTGATTTGATTGTCCAAATGATTAGTCTGACTGAATATTTTTACTTTTGTTTTATTTGACAATAAATCTCAGATTTTTTAAAAAATGCCTGTGTCATATGTAGTATCTGTTCAAAATATGAAAGTTCTAAAGTGCATTTATAGCTTGTTCCCTTATATTTTTTTTTTCCCCTCCCTGTGCTATATACATGCATTAATGTATTTGTATATCTGATTTGTGTTGTCTCCTGCCTGACAACCTTTAACTTACTTTAAGCAACCAGTTTGAGTTATTAACAATGATAGTCCAGGAGGAATTATAGATTCTTTGGCAACACTTAAGATTATAAATTGTGTTGTGTACCTATTCTAAAAGACTTGCATAGTTTAACTTTTTGTCAATACCATTACCAAGTCACAACTGATGTTGACATTCTACAGTGAATTGCTGAAAAGGGCATTTGTATGCCCTATTTTCGTAAAATATAAATATCAATAATTTGCTACCATTGATCTAGGGATGATAAACTTTTGTGATAATTACTAGAAGTAGAAGCACTTGACTACTCCAGACTAATTGCTTTCATATTAAATATGTAAGTTGATAGTACTGGAGGTGTAGCTAGGATGTGGGACAGCCGGCCCTTATAGGGCAACAGAAGGGTTAGACTGCCGGTGTGTTAGTACCACTTCTGACCTGCTGTGTTAGGGGATTAAAGGGCTACAAACCTTAATACGCTGATGTGACCATAAAGAAAATTACCTTTAAGAGTGTTACCAATATAGAAAATCCAACTTTCCAGGGGGGGGGGGGGCACTTTTGCTAATGTAAATATGAAATTGACACTGGGTTGGGAGTCAGTTGCAGTTACATACTTGGAAAAGAAACAGATTGCAATACCCTTCACAGTGTAGATATCTATAGCCATTGTTAAGAATTGACATGACTAGTCAATATATTTGTAAAGTTGATAGAATGTCTGTGGGTGTGTTTGTCTCATGGATTACTAGACCTTTCATCTGATCACTATGTTTGGGAAGCTGTTGAGAATACTGGGGAGGAATGTATCCTGGCAGTTTAGTAGGCGGACACCCATGTGAGCACTACAGTGATCTTAGCACCTTGGATCTGTTGATGGGGGGGGGGGGTCTGCACAAGGGAAGGGTTTTGTACTACCTACAGTACCTGATTCAACAGATCACATAACTCATGAAATACAGGAAAGGGTCACAAATGCAACTTCACAAAAAAAAAAAAAACCTTACACTAAGAGTATACTGAGCATAGTGAAAACAAAAAAAAAACTGACATGGCCTAGGCAAAGCAGTATTCTAAGGCACTGGGCCGGGAGAGAGAAAAAAAGGAAAGGTAAAGACAGGTCTGCTAGTTTCAGAACTCATCAGAGCAACTGAGCCCATGACAGCAAGGTATAAGTCAGTATAAGAAAATCAACTGTGGAGCCTTAACATTGACTTACTATTAACTACTTTGAATCAGGAACCTATGGGGTCATCCATAAATGACGTCACGCTTTTTTGGACGATTTTTACCTCCCCTCCGTCACACGTCGTCACGAAAAACCAAAAATCTTGTCTGAACTCTGTCAAAATAAAGTATTTTAATCAATTCCTATAACAATTTATTAAAACCGTTTTCTAAAACGCAAAATATAAGAAAATAACGTCTAAAATTGTTTTTTTATAATGCAAAAGTGTGACGTCGCACTATCTGAATCCCCCTTCCCCCTCATCACACACAGTGTTTCTTCCAGACTTTTTTCTCGGGGGGGGGGGGGGGGCACTTGAAATTTTCGGGGGGGGGGGAGGGCGGTAGACTTTCTTCGGGGGGGGGGGGGCGGACACTGTTAAAAGTATATATTTTCTATATAAATTTTATAAATTTCATTTTGTTCGGGGGGGGGGGGGGGGCGGTAAAAAAATTTCGGGGGGGGGGGGGCTAAAGCCCCCCCCCCCCCCGAAGAGATGCCTGGAAGAAACTCAGATCACACACCGCCACAAAATTACTGACCCCCCTCCCCCTACTAGTGTGACGTCATTTATGGACGAACCCTATAAGAGCTGGATAAATTCAGTAACATACTGTGAATATTCAGTTCTTTAGTTTACCATGTAATCCCACTGATTGATTGTAGGAAACACACGTTTGGATTATTCGGGCTTTTGAGAATGTTTGCATTGTGTTAGTACTTGAATTTAAGTTCAATTTGTGTGGGGTGATCAAAATGAACCTTAAAAAATAAAATGTTAAAATAATTCACATAAAATAATCAGAATTTAATCTAAATTAAAAAAAAAATGTATGATGTGTTCAATGTAGATTTGCATGTAAATCAGTGATTTGGAGGTAACGAACTCCAGCTTAATATGCACATTTACGGAGTCTTTGCAAACACGTGACCTAAATCACGTGATACCTACGTCCGCCGCCACGGTGGTGAACACTTGCGAGTAAACAATCAGCTGTTCGCAGCGGTGGGCGTGTCTCAAAAATGTGTTCATTATATATTGAGAGCCTTGCTGTTAAAGTATATATTTTTCTATATAAATTCCATTTCGTTCGGGGGGGGGGGGGGGGGGCGGTAGGCTTACCTACTCCTTCCCCCCCCCCCACTCCCCCCGACGAGATGTCTGGAAAAAACTCTGGGAATCAGTACCACTTCCCTCCCTCAAAATTTCTTACCTATTTTCTACTTCACACGCAGCCCCCAATCGTTTCTACACCAATCATAAAACGTGATTTCCTTGTAGGTAACATGGATTGCTGCTCTTAGATATCAGCCAACGAGAGATAGCATCTCTTATGTAATTTATTACCCTCAGGGCCCAGCAGGGAAACAAAGGGGAAATCAGTACCACTGATCTGCCTCTAAATTTAACTAAACTCAGTCCAGTATCAGATACATAGTACTGTAATTACACACATTCTAGGTAGCAGAGTTTCTTCCAGGCTTCCTCTTCGGGGGTGGGGGGGGGGGGGGGGGGGTTTAGGCTCCCCCCCCCCCCCGAAGAAAGTCTACCGCCCCCCCCCCCCCCCCCCAAACGAAATGGAATTTATATAGGAAAATATATACTTTTGACAGTGTCCGTCCGTCCCCCGGAAATTGTTGTCAGCCCCCCCCCCCCCCCCGAAAATTTCAAGTGCACCCCCGGAGAAAAAAGTCTGGAAGAAAACACTGGGTAGGTAGGCCTAAGTAATTTATTAAAGCTTTCTACAACAACAAAAAATTAAAATATCAACTACTTTTACAATCTTCAGTAGCAGATTCTAGATCTAAGTCTAGTCATACAATCTATGTCAATTTCAGATAATTTCGTTTGCTAAATAAAATGATTAGAATCTAGAGCTAGATTCTAGATCTTAGAGACAATTACATTTTTATTATTAGGCCTTTTTTAATATGTTAATTATTGTTTGTATTATGAATCGAATATTGGTCTAAATTTTGTAGGCCTAATTAAATGTAATTAATTTTGTAATTAAATTAAATTTAATACGTAGATTCTAGATTCTATGCCTACCCGGCGTAGCCAGTCACTCTAAACTTATAATCTAGATTTAATTTCGGTTAACAGCATGATTAGATTTAGAGCTGAATTCTAGATCGAGATCTAAATATTAAATAAATATTCCAATTAGATTTTATTATTACTTTTGACTTTGGTCAATTGCTATTAATATTTATGAAGGCCGGGCATATTTGTTTTAATCAACAGTTGTTTTGTTAATTGAAATGAAGTTTATTGTCCCTAACTTTATTTTCCGCTGCTTCACTCACACCACTTCGATAAATAGGCCTATTGGCTAAACATTGACACCGTCTACGTTCTGCTGATTGCTGATCTCTATCACCTTGGTTTAATATAACCCTTGGCCAGGTCGAAATAAAGGAATCACTTTAGATTTGCCACTTCGAGTATCACAGCACAGATCGCCATTTTGAATGCGGACATGTACACCGCGATGGCGGATGTTTACATACTAAACGATCCGTGACGTCATATGCAAGTTTTATTTTTTTTTTCAAATTCTAAACATACGTGTACATTGTACTGGTGGACAAAATCACACATGCATCAACATCAATCTTCAAAAACAAAACAATTAGCCCTTTGTTTTGTGAATTTATTTTATGAAAGAGTTTTAAGAAGAAAAAAAAAAATCTTAGATGGTAAGCTTCAGAGTAAGACCGTAAAAAAATTCATTTACAAGATATTTTTAATTTTAAAATTATTTATATTTATGGGGGTCATCCATAAATGTCACGCCCTTTTTTGAGAATGTTACCTCCCCCCCTCTCCTCCTCCTTTATACATCGTCACAAAAAGCCAGACCCCCCCCTAAAATGACGTCACACCTCAGCCTACAACCCCCCCCCCCCTCAAAATTGCAGTTGGATTTTTCATAAAAACACGATATTTTTTTCCAAAATCTTGTCTGAACTCTGTCAACATAGAGAATTTTAATCAATTGTTTATTACAATTTATTAAAACAGTTTTCTAAAACGCGAAATAACGGCTTAAATTAGTTTCATTGCTTTTTTTATAATGCAAAAGTGTGACGACACACCATCTGAACAACCCCCCACCCCCATCATTACACAATGGGTCACAAAATTACGGACCCCACTCCCCCCCCCCACCCACACCCCTCTACGAGTGTGACGTCATTTATGGACGACCCCTATCACTTGAAATCAGTTATAATTATTATAATGACCTACTTTATAAAATCGATTAACAATGCTTACTTTTAAAAATGAGTGAAAACAAAATATTTCAATTATATTTTTTGCCTTAGGCCTAATTTGTGCACTTCTAAAAATTGTCCTCATTTATTCAAGAAAACATAGCTAAACACCATTCCTTCTGGTAATTATTTTATGTGCTGTTAACTAGCTGAATCCTACCAAGTGACGATAACTCCAGTAATTTTTGTCTGGGCACTGTCTTATTTCCAGTTACCGTTCTTATCCCATTTAAAGAGAAATGTTGGAGAAATAATTTTTATTCCTTGCATATGGCCCCTGACTTTGTGATGAAAGTAGATTTTTTGTTTAGTGAATTTATTTATGACTGTTCTTTATCTTTTCTGATTTTTCTAATTTTTTTTTTAAATGCAAGAATGGGATAAGAACGGTAACTGGAAGTAAGATGTAGGCTATAACGAAGGGTAGGGAAATGGGGAGTTTTAGAAAGTGTGAAGACCCGCTTTTGAATTTTAAAAAGTATATTTTGGAAACTGAAGACTTTTTAAATGTGAAATACAAATAAACTCGACATATAAAATCGATATACTTAATTTTTAACGGGCTCAGCAAATGTTTTACAGAGAAATCGCTGTTTTAATGGTATTTTGTTGAAAACAACACTATATTATTGTCAACACACTCATTTTAATCTAATGATTATTTGAAATGATTGCTGGAAACCTCAGTGATTGTCGTGTAACAAAACCATACCGGAATCTATATTTAGCTCGGCATACGTTTTGTGTTTGCTTTTCAATAAATTATTACCCAGTTGGAAAGGGATTTTATTTTTATTTTATTTGTCTGGATATCTATTTATTTATTTTAATTTTTAAAATAAAACTAAAGAGTGTCTGTCTATTGCTGTCCAGCGTTTAATCTATCCATTCGCTGGAGATGAGTTACTTATGTGGGTGTGCAAGGTGTAAAAACGAGGATTTGACAGTTACTGTGCCGCAGCCACCCAGGCAAGGGAAATAACTTCAACGAAAGTTCACCTAGTCTGGGTTAAAAATCGAAAAAGAGATCACTCACCGATGGCTATCATAGAGTTCACGCTGACAAGGGAAGTAATGATTGAAACAACTGTCACAAGGGAAGTAATGATTAAAACATTTTTAGTCTCACAATGATAAAACAATTCACTCTTCTTCGTTCTTAATTGGGATTTGGGGGATTTCTAAAATTTCTTTCAACACAATTAAGTATTACGTGTCAGTAAGTTGTACGTCATATGGACCGTTGATTTCGATTTCAGACCTCTTTTCTTTCTGGATTTGCTTCCAAGAACCAACTATGGAATGCTGTCCCATACTATCAAGCCTCATCTGATTCGGGATTCGAACCGGGGACTTTTCTGTTTTAGTAACCATGAGCTTTACCTGCCAAGCTACGCAGACGACATCGCATCAACTCTACATGAGGATATACTTGGAACATGATAATTTAGTGTAGTGAAACAAGTTCACTTTTTTTTTTGTTTAACTGGTCTAACAATTGATATAGAAAACAAAGATGGCATATATATATATATATATACATATATATATATATATATATATATATATATATATATATATATATATATATATATATATATATATATATATATATATATATATATATATATGTATATATATATATATATATATATATATATATATATTATATATATATATATATATATATATATATATATATATATATATATATAATATATATATATATATATATATATATATATATATATATATATATATATATATATATATATATATATATATATATATATATATATATATATATATATATATGTGTGTGTGTGTGTATGTTTCCTAATGTTGAAAAATGTGTTCCCATTTGTCTCTGTTAGTATTTTATGAATTCATTTAGTATTTACAAACGCAGACATCCACAAAGGTGTTGCCGATTCCTTTCTTTGAAACAAAAAACCCCAAGCCCATTGAGAATGTCCCGCAGTCGACTGCCTCAATGAAGTTTCTCCCCACCAGCGCGTGAAGCCAAACGTGGAGCCACGCGCCAATTCTCTAGCTCCGTCCACACGTGCGCTGGTCGAAAATGTGCCCCGCGCGCTAGAAATGGCGACGCATGAAGGGACAGACCACAAGACTGCGCTCTGGCTTACTAACTTATTGTCTAAGTAGATCTCATTGGTTCGGCCTTAGTGTATTGGTACAACGACAACACGGATACTTACAGTTTGTGATTGTTACATCCATCTCTTAAATATGACATATCCATACCTTAGATATGACATATCCATACCTTAAATAAGGTATATCCATGTCTTACATATGACATATCCATGCCTTAGATATGACAATAAAAAATACTGTATGTGTAAGGTGGTGTGTGTGTTTTTGTTCAAAATATTGGATATATTTCTTCACCTGGATGTGTGTTTTTTATAGTTTAACTTTTAAATGAAAATTATATTTACTGTGTTTAAAAAAATGTGAAAAGTAAACTGTGATGAGCTGAAATTCGTGATTCCATGGATGTGGATATACAAAGTTATGGACATTCGAAAACATCTTCTAAGTACTGAACTGGAGTGTCTTGGTTCTATCAGGAGTGTCTTTTTTATAAGAAGTATCCTGGTTTTGTCAGGATTATCCTGGTTTTGTCAGGATTATCCTGGTTTTGTCAGGATCAGGATTATCCAGGTTTTGTCAAGATTATCCTGGTTTTGTCCGGATTATCCTGGTTTTGTCAGGATCATCTAGGTTATGTCCGGATTATCCTGGTTTTATCAGGATTATCCTGGTTTTGTCAGGATTCTCCTGGTTTTGTCAGGATTATCCTGGTTTTGTCAAGATTATCATGGTTTTGTCAGGATTCTCTTGGTTTTGTCAGGATTATCCTGTTTTTTTTTAGGATTATCCTGAATCCATCATGAGTATCATAGTTCTATCCTGCTCTAAAGGGCGCTTCTTTTATTCCCGGCTGTATCTCCAAACGCCATCACCAAACACGAACATTCTACACAAATTAATGAAACAACATCGGTTTTGTTTTATTTCTTCTACATTCTCTAGAAAAATTTGAGTATTGAAGTTCCATATTTACTCGAAATCGTTACCTTAGTAATTTGAGTATTGAAGTTACCATCCACAAAAATTGTCACATACATAATCCTAGCTTTGACATTTCCCATTAACATGAAATTGTTTCATGAAAAATTTTAGCATTGATATTCCAGATTCACGCAAATGGTTACGCGAATAATTTTTTTTAAGCTCACGATTCACGTAAATGGTTCCACAAGTAATTTTAGTATTGAAGGTCCCGATTGACGCGAAATTGTTACCTTGGTAATGTTAGTATTGAAGTTTCCGGATCACGTGAATGGTTCATCGAATAGTTTTATTATAGAAACTCATGATTTACCTGAATGTTAAAAAGACGCCTGGTCCCAGAGCTCTAGTGGCAGCAGGTGAACCAACTGTTTACCTGGTTTTATACCTTAAATTCTGGCATCTTAATGGTGGTTCAAAACGATTTTTTAATTACTTCTACAGAGAACTCTAGCTTCTTTTATGTACAAACTCATGGTTCATGGGGCACGTGACGTGGAGTTAGGTACTCATTAGAGCTGGGTGGACTCAGGGACATTCTTCAAACTTGAACCTGGATTTGAACTCGAGATTGTCGAGTTAGCCGTTTAGCGCTCTACCGCTTGGCCACGTCGTCCAATAACATCCATAAGGATAAGAAAAAATACATGAATATATTATGATCAGATAAAATACACGGGAACATATAAGATGCACGCAGCATATAAAACACCATACAGACCTACGCACCCATTCAGTAAAGCCGTCGTAATCCACCCCCAGTCAGGCTGGTCTTGCTGATTTAGCCAAGATATCTGTGCAGCAAGTTGTCTTTCTTGACCCCAATCTGATCGGGGTAGTTGGCTCCCTTAGATTTAAATGCTAATCGTCAAGTTTTTATTATGTAATCTTCTATGCTAAGTAAACTTCCGTTTTCCTTATCTACTGTAATGCTATTTTCGGAAGGTCACACGATAGTCAAATTTTACTCATGCTTACACTTATACAGAACATATATAAATATAAATAAATAAATAAATATATATATATATATATATATATATATATATATATATATATATATATATATATATATATATATATATATATAGTTACATTACCACATGAAATCTGCTGTCAGCTACAACCATTTTCCTGCAACAACAAGCTGTTTTAAAACAAGAATAATTACAGCTTTCATTGTGGGACAACTATCCACTCATTTGCATACACCACATTGGCATAACGCGACAAGCTAATCAATTAGTATGAATACATCACACCGCCTGTCTAACATAATGGCCCATCACCTCTGAAAATAAAATGCTTTTAAAGCTATGATCATGAAAATGAGTTATCCCCTCATCCCCTGAATCTGAGTTACGCACCGTTGTGCGTACATACTGCGCCCCTATATTCGGTCGCAGCCAGTCATCGATTCTGATGTGGCGCGGTCTAACTGTCCTTTGTGATGACAGAGTTATCTGTTCTTGTCTGGAGTCAGATGGTGCTTTTGAAAGATTCAACAATAGTTGACAACGCGGGTTGATGTCTAATGTTTAGGGAATTCATTCAAACAATACCGCTCAACAAGATATTCATTTTAATTATTTAGGTAGGAAATTCAGTTTAGAGTTGTTCGTTGTTTTTGTTTTTTTTGGGTTAAATCTGAGCAAGAAAAAAAAAATTTCAACCTACTTTTTTTGTTGTTGCGTCACACGTGTACATTAAAACGGGTGGAGATATAAAGTGTATTAACTGTTTGAGAAGCAGAACTGAGTAGTATCTTGGACCTACTACAATGTACTGGATTATACGTTATGGCTAGCACTTCTAGTTAGGTTAGTATTCTATATGTACTGCTGGGTCCTGAGCTTGACTTTAAGAATATCAGACTTTGCTCATACGTGCATCAAGGCGCTGGGCAGACCTAGTTTGTGTTTAGACTAACACGAGGCGATGGTCAAGATATGATATTCGCTAGGTTTTCTATTATAGCCTGGAGTGTTTTAGGAGCTAAACCAAGGTTTTACTGGTTCATCAACAACCAATGGCCAAACGATCATT